>NW_013668497.1:30699-38368 GCF_000517525.1 Limulus polyphemus | reverse complement strand
TAGAAATAATGTATATACATATATAATGTATAATAGTTGAAATGTGACTATTTTACAAAATACTAGTCCACTAAAACAGGTCAAGACAGTTCACTTTGTAAAGACTAAAGGACAGTTATATATTATTGGATATGCTAACACAGATGCACGTGATTTTAACTTCTGTGTTGTTAGCCAGAGATGGCTGGAAGGTCAATATAATAAAAATAATATACGTGTATATATATATAAATGTATAACGTTATGAGACTTAAGCTATTTAGACTAAAAATTTGTGTTTTCGTGTTATAATTTGTAGTCAATTGAGAACGAAAAACGCATAATTTATATATTTTACTTATTTTTTATTGAGGTTACGAAGTCGGTCATATCAAACCAACCCATACAGAAATATACTAGTGAAAATATCAAATAAAATAGAGTTTAAAAACAAAAAATTAAAAATTATCTAGAGAGTATAAAGATTTTACATGTGAAATTTGAAAATGTTCTGATGCATTAAAGTATTTTTAATATTAAAATCAAGTTGCTTTGTGTGTGTGTTGGATAGTCAATATTCTGAAAGAAAAAGGTTTACTGAGAAACTCTTTAATTAAAAAATCTTAATACTTAATTTAAAAACTGGATATTTTATAAAAACCTTGTAATGTGTACCAATAACCTGTAAAATTTTGTAAAGATGTGCATACATTATAAAAAAGTATAGTATAATTACTCTCATGGATACTTCATCCAACCCATAATGAAATGTGTATTTCTTCTTCCTTTTGGACTGTGGACATTGTTGGTCAGATTTGTTTGTCATCGACATTTCATGTACTTCCTCCTCCTCGCCAATTTCCATTCCTACCTCTATTTCTGGTCTGATCTGGATAGACTTCTATGTCCCATTCATGCTCTTCATTGTTATATCTCATGCACAGCTTCCTTCCATCATAACCGTTCCCATCTATTCATTCCTTGGCTTATTCTTCCTTGTTATCTTCTTCCCATCAATTATTCCAGGTGTCTTCCCATCAGATTAGGCACCTCAGTTTCTCTCTGTAATCTCAATCTGTATCATTCATTGGAGGAAATTATTCAATCATGTGCTTTGTGGCGTGTGGTGCCTGACCAGATATACTTCACCTACTTAGTTTAGTACTCAAATCTGCACTGAAAGGCCATGCTGATTTGATTTGATTTTTGCTTTCATGGCCATTAAACATGCACTGTTTTGTAATATACTAGAGATGGGGTGTTCCGCTAGATTGCTTGTAGGTTATTCCTTGCAATATATTTGTTTCTTAAATATGCCCATTCCGGGCCATACTCATCCATGAACTTCATGGGTAAAGCAAATGGGGATAGTTGCACATCCCCACCATTCCTTAGATTGAATAAGTCAAGTTTTGTCTGCTATTCAATATAGGGTTTTGTGATCACCCATTGCACTGTTTCCAGTATGAACATTCCTCCAGACTCTCTACCTTAGCTCTCCCCTATTTCTTCCAGTAGATTAAGTGAGTCCTTACCACTTTCCAGTTCCAAGCTGCTGGGGTGGTGAACCATGGAGGTCTTCTGAATGTGAAATATACAATATATAAATAATGCATCCATTCAGTTGAGAGTAGGGTGATGGTGTTCTGCTGGTGTAGACATGATTGGAATCCCTCATCCTACCCCCACACAGAAATTGGTTCCTGGTGATTGAGTTTTGGATTTCAAGCTGAACCAATCAACATATTGACCACACTCATGATGGACGATTAGGATCCCCTTATCCTACTCCTGCCTGAATGTCAGTTCCCAACAGTTGAGTTTTGGATTTAGAACTGAACCAATCAACATCACATCCTCACACATGTAGTGTGATTGGGATCTCTCATCCTACCCCTGCATGGATGTTGGTTCCTGGCAGTTGAGTTTTGGATTTAAAGGTAAATCAATCACCATATATTTTATCATACATGTAGTATGATTGGGATCCTTCATTCTATCCCTGTCTGGAAATCAGTTCCTGGCAGTTGAGTTTTGGATTTAGAGCTGAACCAATCAATGTCTTGTCCTCACACATGTAGTGTGCCAGTGTCAAGACATTTCACCCCATTCGATTGAGATCCCTCATCCTACTCCCACATAGATGTCAGTTCCCAGCAGTTTAGTTTCGATTTAGAACTGAACCAATCAACACAAGTCATCATACATGTTCAGGGTATCCCTGCTCACTTATTCAATTTGTCTCATGCTTTTTCCTGTGTTCTGGGTCACGATGGGTGCACTTGGTCATTGCTACTTTTCCTTCTCTTGCTTTCCCCTCGATGTCTTTATGCTGAGGATGGTACTGCACTTGGGGTGGTTCTGGTATGTTTGATTTCATTCTGATCACATGTGCCCTGTTCACCAATTGGTGATGATAATTCTCACTCCGGTTGGCTGAACTTGAGGTGAAAATAGTGTGATTCTCTTTCCTACCCCCACTTTGATGTCGGTTCCCAGCAGTTGAGTTTTGGATTGAAGTTGACTTACAGAAAGTATGATCCTCACCCTTCCCCTGCATCGATGTCAGTTCCGAACGGTAGAGTTTTGGATGCAGTTGACTTGCCATGCATGGTTCATCCCGCCATAGCCACTCTACACCTTGGGGCACATTCCTTCTTTAACCCACAATGTGATGTGCTCCTCATTTTTGTCTGACCGACTCAATTTCACCTTTTTCATGTCTGGGTGAAGAGTATACCAGGTATAGAAGTGGTGCAGTCTCCACTATCATCATCTTCTTTGAGGGTCCCCTCTTGGGGGCTGTCCTTCAGATGCTTTTGGAGGATGCTTCTCTTTTTTTTTTTTTCTACCGGTACCTCTACTTATTCATTGTGGAATTCTTGCTGTGTATGTGAGCAGAAGTAAGGTACCCTGTCGGAAGTTATAATTTTCCTACACTGAAAATATTTTTCTAATAGGTACTTACTTTCACTCACATTTCCCACCCTTCCTTCCCCACTATCTACTGGTGCATTGTTTTCTGCCTAAACTCAAAGTGATAGATAGAATAGCATAAATGGAGTGATGTGTGTGTGAGAGGCATGTCTATTCAAGGGTAGATACAGACCCAGTGCACTGGGTGCATGCCCCCCATTTTAAAAAAAAAATCAAAATAATTACAGAAATTGAATCTTTGAGGAGGGAAGAATGTAGTGAATTTTCATATTACATTTAAAAAAATAAATAAAAACAACATCTAGCAAACATTATAACAAATCTAAATAACCCATTTAACCCCTCCCAGGGAAGTCCTGAAACTTCCTCGTTTATATTCAGTATCATTGCGCCTCCCCATTTTAAAAATTCTGGATCCGCCACTGCTATTGGTGGAGGTTTGTTGCATGATAATTTGCATGCATGTATTAGTTAAACCAGGTGAAGTGATAGGGTATGTAGGAATAAAAGGCTTGTGACATGTGAAAAAAATTTGCAAATAGAGGGTAGCACTGAACAAGAACAGCTATGTATGTGAGTGGGAGAAGTACCCGTCGGAAATCTATTTTTAGCGTAAGAAAATTATAACTTTCATACTATGAATAAAAATACTTATTTTTATCTTACATTTTTCATATTTCAATTGCATAATCTCTAATACCTCCTAAATGAAACTCAAAAGTTTTTTGGTAGATTTTTACATTTTATCATACATTTTCTCTACCCTAACACTAAGTGTAGTTAAATTATCAATGTATAATGAAATGACAATATATGAAATAAAATAAATAATATAATTTTTTCCTCTCCACTGATTGTATTAATGATCAGAAATTTCCAAGGTACTTATCTTAACAATTCCAATTGCTAACCTTTTCACATTTCTTTTCTTTTAATTTTATGGTTTTATTGTTGTTCTTTGTACTCACTTCAGCAGTAATCCTTATGATAAAAACTATAAATCACAGCAGTAGTCCATTAGCTGTTTCCCCTAGAGCTAACATAACTTATGATTGTGAGGTGTCATGTTACGCATACATGTTTGAGCTCATGAAAGTTTAGACAATTTATTTTACTTAAAGCTTATTACACTAAGCTAAGAAGTTTTTAATTTTTACATTTTAGTCACTTTTTGTTAAAAAATATATAATAAAATACATAAAAACAAGTATTTGTAGTAGTTATTGCCTTTTGCATTTCATTTGCTCTCCCATAAATATTTGGGTATACAAAAACGAATCTGTATAGTTTTAAAATATGCATTTTAGAACAAAAAATATATCACTTACTAAAATGCAATGTTGCATGACTACTATAATTTGTCTTTTTGAATAATTTACAAATTGCTAAAATCAGTTGATGACTCCAAGGTTTTAAAAATGTTGAAAATTCATGCACAAAAACTGCCAGTCAGATATACTGAATATATATAAAATGGTTAAAGAAGTTCCTTAAGGATTCAGAGCAACAAAATATGATCACAACAAGCTAAATGATTCCACTAACATTTTACAGTAGGAGAAATGACTACTCTTAAGATTTATCTAGATGAAAATTTGCTCTTTCTATTAGTCCATATAAAGTTGTTTAGCAAACAATCTAGAACTTCAGAGAAAATGGAGGAGCTTCTCTGACAAATTTATTGATATATAAGCAAGTCAAGAGGGTAATTTGTGTGTCTAATTGAGTGGAAACTATACAAGCCTATTATTAAGTTGGAAACTTTTGAAATGGAGAAATTGGAAATCAGGTGCATCACATGACATAGATAAATGAAGATTGAGCTTCTTTAAATTAATATTTTTGAAATTATGAAGTTAAAATTTAACTAATATAAAAATTTGAAGTACAATATGTATTTGCTTGCCAATTTTATTGAAATATATTAATAATAAAGTTAATTAAATTTTCTATGTAGCACTGTAAAAGGTTGTGACATGAGCAAAAGAGCCAAATCCAGATGTGAAGGATTAATGTAAAGACTTAAAAGATATCTATCTCAGTAGTTACTGGTATAGTAAAACTTATTCCTTGTACACTGTTTACAGTAAAATGAGGATTAGTAATTCAAAATTCTCTTCTAAATAATACAGTTATTTATTTTAAGAGGTATTTTGTTCAACTGGAACTTTTTTTTTGCTTCATTTCTTTCACTTGATCCTGTTTATTTTAATTTATTTACATAAATTATAAGTTTTATTGAGCACTGCTTTTCTGTGGCATAATTGAAAGCATAATTTCAATGCTGAAACAGAGAAAGAAGTGGAAGAAATAACCACAAAGAGAAATGTATTATTTGAGTTATTTATCTAAACCTTTAAGTCATACGAGTAGTTTATTTCTAACTAAATTGAATGTTTGTTTATCCTAAATCAAAAGCTACTAGTGGAAATCTTATATGCTGTAGTGGGTGTGAGTACAGTAAAACACACAGAGTCTCTAACTGTACTTTAAATATTCATGATAGGAGTTGTTTGTTCTATATTTGAATATAAAAAACTAAATTTTCTAAACTCCACTAATAGACATACAAGGGAGAACTGATAGCTATAACCAGTGAACACCTTTGTGGTGTCTGGTGTAAAACTACATATCAGGTTTCAAAATTTAAGTAAAAATAATAACTTTAATTCTGTTTTACAATTTGTAAATATTTTAGAGTTGATATTTTGTCATTATAATATAATAAACATGAAATATTTTCAAATCTAATTTGTGTACATGAGCTTTAAGGAATCTCATCTGTAAACAATGCACATACAGATGTTTTTTTTTTTACTTTTCTATTAATTTTAATATGTAGGTTTACCAAGAAATTATCATCCATTGACAATATAATTAGCTACATCTTATTTATTTTATGATTTTCCCTCTGTCTTTAAGGTTTTATTATTAAAATATTTCATTCACACCCATTTTATAATACCACAGCATGTACTCTGAACAATCACTAATGAAGCACAGCTTTGAAAATATATGCAGGTAATGTTTGAATTCAGTTTAACAGAGCAGATTTTAAACTTTTCATGTCAGTGTTTAGTGAAAAAACTGGGGAAAGAAGTAATTTATAGTTTTGTTGGAAAGTTGCGAGACCTAGCTTGGAAATTAATTAGAAGTTTGTAAGACTTGGGAACAAACCACAGACCTTGCTTTTGTAGTTTCTTTATAGATTATTTTTTGTGCTTGAAAGGAAATTTGTTAAATTATATCTGTTTGTAAGTTAAGGAAATATTTCTAAATAAAACATGAAAGAAAAATTCATTGGATATTAATAATAGTATGAATCCTGAAGTGAATCATTATTTTTATAATATTTAAAAATATTGCGGTTTTTGTGTGTGAAGGTGTAGTTAGACTTATGACAATATAATTCTCTGTGGTAATATAATCATTAAGTTGTATTTCAGAGCACATTACTGTGTGTGAGTTTTTTCATGGAGAATATTGAATGTTCCCTCCTTCAAAATATGGTGACTACATCCTTTCCCCTGTGTATACTATATATACAGTTACCTCCAGCTATATGATAACCCATTTAGCATTGTACTGGCAAATGAATGGGACTTAACTACAAACTAAATATATAAGTGCTAGACCTGTAACTTGAGGTGTAAAATTTCATATCTGATGCAACCTCTCACTACATTAGAATATTCAAATAATTTTTGTAAAGTGCAATGACCTCTCTTTAATACAGGTAATTTCTCTAAAGGAATGCAAATTTGAGAAGCTTAAATTGCCATTCTGAGGTTGGAGAACAATTTAATTTTGAGTTTTATTTTATTTACTTTTCTAGATACTCGTGAATTGCTACTCACTTTAAGCCTAATACGGACTTTGGGAGAGATATTCGTTCTTTCTGTAAAAGTCTGTAAAAGTTTATGGAACATCAAAGAGGAATTAATTCAATCAAGTATACCTCAGAAAATGGTATGTATGTGTATATTCATACTAAAATACAATGATAAAAGTTCTTTGGTTCTAGGTTTTGACTGAAGCTAACCTTTCTATATAATTTTAAGGAAAATAAGTTACAAATTTCAGAAAAATACTCTGTGGAATAATAATAGTTTAGTTTAAATATGTAGTAAATCAAAACTTAGGTTTTTAAGTCAGAATGCAGCATGTAATTGACTACTAGAAGAGGAAACAGAATTCTGTGAATTACGTTGCATTATATAACTTTGATAATATTAAATGTATAAAAACAAATGCTCTATAATTCATTTTAGAAAGATATATAAACTTCACTGGAAATGTGGGTGTTTTCTTCTCTGTAATTATTTAGTTGAAATTTAACTTTAAAATTTGATTGTGTGATCCAGGGTTTGACAAACTTTTCAGTTGTTGCAGCGTATCTCTTCAGACTTTTCTAATTCCAAAACATACTTTTTTTATGTTGTGAATTTGTCTCTCTGATGATTCCTAAAATGTTTTCTATTTGTACTTTAATAAAATCTGTAAACAAAAAAAAAACACCTAAAATAAATCCAAATGATACAGTTGAAGATTGGAAATATAAACCTAAAATAGAGTATCCTTTCTGAGATATATATATATATATATATATATATTCTCACTTTATGAGCAAATTATACTACAACCTTTGAAACAAGCAAAGTGTTAACTACTGAAATTCTTATTTACCATACATTGTATAATTAACATAACATAATATTTTGGGACAACATGGGACCTATTAGTCCATCTCGGC
>NW_013668497.1:24846-30006 GCF_000517525.1 Limulus polyphemus | reverse complement strand
TATAATTATAAAAATGATGAAAAATAATTGCTGTTGCACACAAGCTGTTTTCTACAAAATTTAATATGTTGTTATAAAGTATCTAATCAAATACAATTTAGGTGTGAAAAAAATTTTCAGCCAAAAAAGGATTGAGCGTGCAACTTAATGGAATGAAATCAAAATTGGCAGCCAAACTGGTAGCTATACTTACAGCATTAAGAAGAATTTTCCAGCAAATATTCATTCATTAGTCAGCCAGGCCACATTTTTTGTTAAACTTTGGGCATGATGGTGGGTAAAACAAAATATTTGACCTAGGAAACTAATGAATGGATATTTGCTGTAAAATTCTTATCAATGCTATAAGTGTAGCTACCAGTTTGGTTGCCAATTTTGATTTCATTCCTTTTTAAGTTGCACACTCAATCCTTGTTTTTTTGGCCACACCTTTTTTTCACACCAACAAATCACAGCAAGTAAGAAAGTGACATGCAATAGTAACCAAGATTAGCTTTAGGATCACAACCCTATTATATAGAACAGACCTTTACTTCACAGAACCAACCTGATTCTTTAAAATTATTGGTGGTAGGTTTTCCTCTCTAAAACAGTGTTTATAGCTTCCTTTATACAAGCTTCATGTAATTTAGATTAACAGTTTCTTATTATCACCCCCATGCATTCAGTACAGCCATATTAAGCATAATTATTTATGTGAATTGCTTAAGCTAATATCATGTGAAACTAAACACTCTTTAATTAGAATAATTTCATAAAGTTTAGTAAATTTTTGCTAAAAGTTTGCAATCAATAATAACTGTCTACCTGTATGATTCTTTTGAAAACTTGAGCTAGAAATTATTAATCTAGTTTGCTTGGCCTAACTAGTACTTATGTATCTGCATGTCCTTTTACCTTATAGTTTTGTTGCTCTAAATCAGCTGTCTTTAATCCGAAGGACAAAGAACTAAAAATGGTCCACATTTTAGGTGTAGCTGTAGTAAAAATGTTAGACTGATAGCACAAAAATTTTCATTAAATTTTATTAGCTTATATTTACACCAAATGAGACTCCTAATTATAGGTTATAAAGATCTATCAGTGTACAAAATCTGAAAAAAATCAATAAATGTTAAGTATGTTTCTATATCAAATAAACTTTCCATACTTTTGGTGTGAAAAAGAAGCTCATTCAAAATTGGAGGTATTATATCATGGGTATTTCTTAATGGATTGTCTTTGAATTTGGTATGTGAAGTAAGCCCAGTAGAGCACATCCATTGAAAATATATGATAGTTTGGATTACACAGTCCAACTTACAGGAGGTGGGAAATTGCTAAACTGTCCTGTTAATAATACACAGTGGGTCCTGCAGGTTGTTTTTTTGGCCGTATGTCTTGATTATATCTAAGTTTGCAATTTTCATTCCACAGGCCCATATTTAAATTGTATGGTTGAAGTCGGTAGTTCTGTAGAAACATATTCTTTGTTATGAGTCTGGAATAGGTTTGCATTTTGTTGTAATATGTAAGCATCTGTAAATTGATTTTGTGATAACTGTAACATCCATGATATTGACATTTACTTGCATACAAGTATTAAGACATGCTTTTTTGCATGCTTATTTTTATGGGGGAGGTGAGAATCATGATGAAAAAGTATTTAGTACTAGCATTTAGTATTTAAAATACTGAATCCTTCTTTACTGTTACAACTTGTGTACTTGAGAATGACACCTGTGATTGAAACATCATATCTGTTCTAAAAACAAATCTTCCCTACTGTAAAAGTGGTAGCTTGTAATAAAATATTCCTTAATCGTTAAGTACATTCAAAATGAAACAGTTACTTCTTTCGCTTTGTTTGAATACCAACAGCTTATTTGCATGATTTACATGTAATATATATCTTTAAATTATATTGAAGTTGTATAACATTACAGTTATCATATCTTATATTGCAGTCAACAAAATGCTAATGTAAATTTCAAACTTGTTAGTAGAGTAGTTAACGTTTTTTTATTTGTTATTTTTGATTATTGTGTAATGTCACGTGCTTTCATTACCTGCTTAAATATTGTAGTTTTAGAGTAACAAAACTTGGGTATTTTATATACTATAGTAATTTTTCTTTTTTAGATTATGTTTCTAGAAAGTGAAGAGAAAATTGTCAAGTTTGCTGCGAAGAAGGCATTAACCACATATTTTTGTCTATTACCTACCAGTTTGGGCTATTTATGTAACAGTTTAGAATGTCTAAAAAACAGAATTTTGGAGAATACTGATCCAGAACAACTAAGTCTCCTTTGTGATATTTTGACACATTCTTCAAACTCATACAATTCAGTAATGGCTGTAGATAGTGGTCTCAAGAAAAATTTTCATCCTAATTGGTGTAAAGAAGTCATAGACGTTCTTACTGATAGTTGGGAGCAAGGTTAGTATCGATTGTTGAGCCAATTTTTACCCCCACTGTTTCAAGGAAAGTTGATTCTATCCTGAATGTGATGTATAAGATTTATTTCGTTAGATTGCTGAATACTAAATGTTACTGGTATTCTTTTGTCAGTTTATGTGTGTCATTTTGTTGTCTTTTTTTACTTTGATAAAATATCATATGTTATTTGCCAAGTTGATTATATTGTAAGAATTGTGAGCAATTTCCATGTATTTGCTTAGTTGAGAAATAACTTTAGTTGTATAGTGTAGGATAAGAAAGTTGGTCAAATATCACTCCATGTAGCTTAACCAATGTGATGGAACATCAGTAGAAGATTAGAAACTTTTCACTTTTGACTAGTACAACAGAGATCTAATAGAAATAGGACTTACTAACATATCACTCAAACTACACTTTGTTATGAACCACTGCTGAAGAAGCTGTTCCTTTACAAGATTAAACCTGGCAAGGCTTTTAATCAAATGTGTACAGACTCGGTCCATTACAAATATTGACTATAATTACAAATGTACTAAGTTTATCTACACAAAATATGGCAAACTTTTATTATGATGTAAATGTCTGTTGTATGTAAAAAATCAGGTGTGTTGTCAATATATGTCTGTGAATTGACAATGTCAGTCTGACTCAGACTTTAATAAGTTGGAGTGCAAATTCATGTTAATATGAAAATTAGAAATAGTTTTGTCCATTGTATAGTTTACATATTGCATTTACTTAACCTCCAGAACTTCCAAAATGCATATTTACACTTTTTTCACTATCTATTTATATTCTTTCTGATATGGTACATTACCTCCGCTCACATAAATAGCTATTTTTGTTCAGTGCTGCCCTCTATATTCAAAAAACATGTTTTGTGCATACCACAAGCCTTGAAACTCCCACCCAACTGGAACTGACTAATTCCAATGCATCTCTCATGCAAATTATCATGTGACAAACCACCACCAATAAGAGCGCAACACACACTCGTGACTCCTTCTATTCAATTCTACCAAACTATCACTTCTCATTTGGCAGTACTTGTGTCAAGACATTTTTGTTTTGGTGCTGTTCATATGAATTAAATTTATGACTTTTAATTACTTAAATTTCCAAGTGGAACTTCGTCATTAATTTTTTTATCTATAGATTGTGGAAGAATTTTTCAGTTAACTTTTTTTTTTCTCACTCTTGAATTTTTATAAATCAAACACTTTTGTTTGATTTATAGTTCAACTATGAATTCTGAGGTTAATGTTACCACTTCCAGTATCATGCCTCCTACTATATCACAGGCTGCAAGTGAAATTAATCATTATATGGACCAACCTCCTTCTCCTGAACTTGCCCCACTTCCTCCTGAACAAGCCAACCCTGGGTGAAGAGTATACCTGGTTTAGAAGTGGTGCTGTCTCCCATGTTTGATCTTCGACTATGAAGATCTTCTTTTGGGGAGTGTCCTTCAGACACTTTCGGAGGATGCTTCTTTCCTTCCCTCGCACCAGTCCTTCCACCTATTCAATGTGGGATTCTAGCTATTTATATGAGCGGATGTAATGTACCATATTGGAAGTTATAATTTTCCTGTACTGAAAATGTATTTCTGATAGGTACTAACTTCCTCCCAACTGAAAATCAGTGTTTCCATTTTCTGCCAATACTCGAAGTGATAGTTTGGTAGAATTGAATAGAAGGAGTCACATGCATCAAGAGAATGTCGCATTGTTATTGGTGGAGGTTTGTCACATGATAATTTGCATGCGAGATGCATTGGAATTAGTCAGTTTCAGATGTGTGGATGTCTCAAGGTTTGTGGCATGCACAAAACATTTTTTTCATATAGAGGGCAGCACTGAACAAGAATATTATTTTCAGTATAGAAAAATTATAACATCTGGTGTTTACTCTTCTCTACCATGAGCTGTTACTATATCAGCAATGTAGAGTAATGTATGAATAGCTAATAAATCTAACATCAAAAATATAATACTATGTTGAACAACACTGTAAAAGGTCATAGCATGTGCACTTTGATTACCATGCACATAGGGTTAATGTAACAAGTGTAATGAAACATCACAATCAGAGAAATATTTTTGAATATTTCATTCTTAAGTGTTTCAGGATGGCTTTTCGTGAGAAAAATAAATTAAAGATTAGTTGAAATGCTATTATGCGGTTTTACAAAAAACAATAACCTATATCTAATAAGTACCAAACAAAATTTAATAGCTGTCGGTTGTGGTACCAATATTTTATAATTTTACTGTAATATATAAATCACTTACTGACAGATATATACAAAATTACTTGGGAAGTACATTTAATTAACCATATGGTTGCAGTTTGTACCCATGTGACTTATTTCTCGTATGGAGAATGATACAAAGTTCAACAATACTTACAATAACTCTGAGCTTTCTTAATATATCTTCAAAACAGTTGTTAAGATTTTGTTAAAGATTTCAAGTATTTTGTACACAAAAATTAGATTATTTTAGATAAGTATTTTAACTAAAGATTTGTTACTTTTTTAATTGTAGTTATTTGCACTCAGACTGAATATTTTGAGTATTATCATCAATGTATAGTGCAATGAAATATTTAAAATTAAGAAATAGAAAAAATGTACATACCTTTAATTTTTCATCAAATAATCTTAAAAGATCTTTTTTTCTTGGTTATATTCCTAATTGTAAGTTTTTACATTTTCACATTTAGTTTATTTTTAA
>NW_013668497.1:0-24470 GCF_000517525.1 Limulus polyphemus | reverse complement strand
CCACAAGTCACTAACTAGAGGTAGTTTACAGTTAGACTAAAGAAATAGTCTCAGACCAATGGTGAACACTTATAATAACATTTATTAAACATTTAGTACTTCAATAAAAGTATAACTTTGTTTATCAAAATCAAACTTTAAATGTTTTTCAAACTTGGTTAAATCACTTATATTATCGTTAATATACTTTTCACATAGATATATTTAACATAATATTCTATAGATTTCATACATTAACTGATTAAGAGAAAAACTATACTTACAACAGAGTTGGGCTGGTGGTAATTTTGCTAACATTGAATGTTTTCATAGCTTCGGCCTTTCTGATTTCAGAGCTTTTGAGGAACTCCTGGGAGAACTTCTCAAGTCAGGAGGAACTGACTTTTCAGTTCCAGACATGGGTTTTTAAACTAAATTTTCTTGGTATTATTTCAATCAACTAAATAGGACACAGCATCACCCACAAGTAGTCCTGTAATCCTATTGGATGCTTTAGGGAAATTTCTGGGCTAATCCAAAACCATAACCAGAACTCTTAAGTAATTGGTTATAGTTATGTTAGCCAGTCACCTATTCACTTGTACTATTACACCCATGTTCTGTAATTGATATTGTCTCAACGCGCAGATTTCACTTGCTAAACCAAACTTTTTCGTAGCTTTCCTAGTTCTAAGGGGTTGTGGTTAACAATCCATCAACCTGTCACATGTACTAGTGCACTTATCTTGTTTCTAGGCAACTTTTCTTGCATAACTAGGCTTCTGACCTTGTTTCCTAGTTCTCAAGCTTATTTCACAATGCAGGCATCTTCTTGTCACCTCTTTTTTTACATACCCATGGTAACTTATCTACTTAGACTTAAAGAACTGTTAAAACTTTATTCTTAAATTCTTTTTTATGCACTTTCAAACTAATAAAATTCTGAAGCAATCATAAAATTTCCTCAAATTTTCTAGTTGCTTCAAAGTGGTAGCAAGGATATAACTGAGAACAATATCGAGTATATTCAGGAACTTGTATGGAATCCTGCTTACCAATTTGAAAATAACCAATGGAAAACTGTAGTGTAAAATTAGCTCTTTATATTGGTTGTAAAATCTATAGAGGTAAATAGTGTTGAGTGCGAAATCGTATGACTATGTGTAGAAAGTGGGTGTGGCCTATATCAAGAGTTACCAAAAGATTTATTTTTCCTTTCTAGGAATTTGCCCTAAGAAATTTGAAAAGAGAATGTGTAAACAGAGCAATTAACCTAGTTTCAGCCTATACATTAAGGCAGTGGTTCTCAACCTGGGGTTCCCGGACCCTTGGGAGTCCGCAAAGGCAATACCATCTCGATAACAAGTAAGTTTTTAATACTGCTGTTTTTTTTAATTGCACACTCAGTTATATACATCTTTTATTTGGTAGTGAAAATGGGAAAACGAGTTAATTAGTAGTTAATAATACCAGTTTGTTGTGTAGATGGAACCTTTCAAATACATGGGGTTTGTGGGGGAAAAAGTAATAATAAAAGAGGTCCTTGGTGGCATAAAGGTTGGGAACCACTGCATTAAGGTCTAGTATAAGAGAAAAATTACTTAGGTTACAAAGACTGAAAGCTAAGACTTGTAAATGCTTGTGCATCATGGGACAACAAAACCGAAGATGAAGAGTTTTTGTGAAAGTTTCTTTTGAAATAAAGGAATTAAAATATAAATAATATAAAACATGGAATTACAATGAACATTATAATGCTAATTTCATTGACATACATTGTTAATAAAGTTGCTTAATTAAATTTTGAATGTAACTTGGTAAAACCTTGTGACGTGCAGAAAGAGATCCCATAACCATAGGGTTAACAGGTGTTACATGTGCATGTAAAACCTGCTAATACCAAACATACCATGAAGCATTTTTTTAAATTATCATTATATTTCAAATAATTACCAGACATGCCAGTATTTTAACAATCATGCAGGAAATGTCTTGGACACATACAACACCTACCATACACATATAGGCAATTGCCAGACATGGAAAAAAAATCAGGCAACATTTTACACTAATTTCACTGAGAAGTACAATCATCTGTCTGAATCTTCTCCCAAGCAATACAAATTTGATTCCAGTTTTTTAAAGTTCATGACACACAGGTCAAATATAGGACATAATATTGCTTAAGTTTATATGCCATTGTTACATTGCTACAAAGTACAAAATACTAAGAAAGTAATAATCAAAATTAGACCATCCACTATTATTATTAACAAGTTTCAGATTTTTCAAGATATGTACCCAAAAAAGCAGTTAAGCCTATATCCAAAGCAGTTAAATTGAACTATTATATGAAAGCTACCCATAAAGTGAGATTTACAGGAGTGCACTTATACAAAAAAACTTGTGTATTTCATGCAAAAAAAAAAAGGTGTACAAATCTGTAGAAAGTATGTACGTTTGGCATATGCAAATTGTTTATTTTGTGGTGAACTTAAGTACACCTCCAGTGATGTCTAATTTCAGACCTGTTGTCATACAGCACAACTATTTCTCCTGTAACTCCAGTTTTGATTGAATCAAGAGTTAAAACAGCATATTCTCACTTTTCTCTTCATTCTGTATAGACCTTCGTCAGAACTTGGAGTGCTTTGTTTGGGAATCAGTGTCATTCTGGTTTTTGGACTCTAAAAGAGGCAATAGCTCATGTCGTCAGGTTAGAACTTTGGGCTGTTTAGCTTGCTTGTCTCAAGTTTCTACCCTTCTATGCCACCATACAGTGGTGGCTTACATCGGTAAATCATGTGGTTTTCTTTTTTTGCAACATTTGCTTTGCTGCAAGAGTTGTACTTGTTTGGGCCCATTCTTACTATATTCAAGCCAGTTATGTCTCTATTGTATGAATATTTTGGTAGATCTTATCAATATTATTGGCTTCTTTCCAGGGAATGGATCCTTCACCCTTTGCTTTTCAGTGGCTATGCGAATGGCTAGGTCATTTTATGATTGATGCCTTCACTATGTTTAGACAGGTTTGTTCTACTCTTTTGGGCTCCATTTATAGACCCATATTCTCTGGCAGTTGATAGCCTGTCTCAGTTTTGCATGAACCTCTTTTTTTTTTTATGCTTACCTTCCTCCCTACCTTATTTCTCTGGTTATTGCCAAACCAGTTATACAAAGAGCCAGATTCTCTTTATTGCTCCACTTTGGTCAGCTCAACCGTGGTTTTTTCCTATTCTATCCACTTTCTCATAGTGTACCAATTTAATTACCACCATGGAAAGATCTCCCACAACAACCTTGCATATCTCCATTTTTTTCACTACAATGTTCTACATGTATTTGCTTCTTCATTCCTTGTCAAAAAAATCTGTAGGACAGATGTCTCACTTTTTCATTCAGAAGGGATCAAAGGGGTTTGCCAGTTCTCACAAGTCAGTTGAAAAGCTACAATTTGGGGACATCTATGTCAAATCATCTTGACCACAAGATAACAAACTCTTCTTGAAATCAAAGTCCATCTTGGATATGTCTATTGAAGTTAGTTACTTCCCATGCTAATTTGATCACTGAGAGGAATTTTCTTATCATCACCAATTTGAGATTTTTGCTGGTTTCTCCAGCCAAAGTGTATCAGCTGTTTGGCGTATCTCCATTTGAAAAGATGGAATAATGCAGCCTAGCAACATTCTTATTTTGACATTTACATTGCCACATCCACCTACCACTGTCAAATTATTTCAACTGCAAGTTAGAGCTCTATATTCCTAGCCCTCTCAGATGTTTCCAATACCAGTGGTTTAGACACCATAAAACATATTGTGGTACTTTTACATCTGCTCATTGTGGTGGCAAAGTCTATGACAGCTATGTGTGTCAGTTGGACAAACATTTTGTTAACTGCGGTTTCCTACCCCCTTCTACTTTCATCTGTGGTCTAAATGGATGGAGAAGAATAAGATACAGCAGTTAAGAATTGTTAACATTTCTTATCCTGAGGCACCAAAGATGTTGTCCACTCTTTCAACTTGGACATATGATGTTGCACTCCATTCCAGTGTTACAGTTGGAGTGTAGATAGATCTCTCCATTCCTTCCACAGTCTTTCTCTTACCTTGTGAAAGATCTTCTGCTGTCTGTGGATACACAAACTGATACATCTCCATCCCTACTATTGGAACCAGTGAATGCTTGAGACCCTGTCCATCATCTCCAAGATGATGAATTATAATTCAGTCCTCTCTGCATTCACTGGAATCACTCTCATCTGACAGAGACCTGCCCCATTGACCCAAGGTAGGATCTGTGATAGTAAACTAACCTCATTTTAATAAACACAAATGAGATGGTTGTAATCAAAGCAAAAAGGCTCTTCACTCATTTCTCCTACTCCTAAGTAAAAAGGGCCACTTTGATATGGTGGAACTGTTGAGGTTTTCAGTCTAACTTAGATGACTTTAAAGCTTTGATTGATGCATATCATCATGTGTGTCCTCGTACAGGAGGTGGTCTTGAAACCTGCAGATGCTGTCAACTTTTAGCAGTTTTTCTTGTACAGGAAAAGACAGGTTTTGTGATGGACAGGTTCATGGGGATGTAGCACTGCTTGTTGACCAGCATGCATCTACCATAACTATGCCACTCAATACACCAATAGAAGCTGTTGATATCAATGCCTCTCTTGGTAACACCAAAACAATTTTTCCCTTTATCTTCTGCCAAGAGAGGATTTTGATCAAGCAACCATTGATTATCTTACTAAACAGTTGCCATCTCCCTTTTTCATCTTGGGAGACTTTAATGGGCACAATCCATTCTTGGGTGGTGCTGATATTGATGAGAGGGGTCATTCTGTGGAGCGTATGTCCTTCGATCACAACCTTTCTTCAATACTGGATCATATACATATGTTCACATCTCTAGTCAGTCTTTTGCTGCCATAAATCTGGACAGTAACTCACTTGGCAGAGATAATTTTCCAATCATTCTGAGGGAATCCAGTCAAGGTCTAGGCCACCTGACTTGAGTACCACAATAGAAGCTGAAGCAGGCTAACTGGCTGTCCTTCACCACTTTCTTGGAACTTGATCTTGCTGTTTTTAATCTCCCCCACTATTAATGGTTGCTAGTAGGCAGTAACAGATTGTGTTTTCCAGACAGCTGTTTCTATGATCCCAGGAAACCTTGACACTTTTACTATGTTATTCTCATCCCTGGCATAGCAGGGTCTGAAACAGTTCTATGACATCTTCCATAAATACCACACTATACAACCAAATGGCCTTTCAGCAGGCTCATGCACATGCCAGACAGGTAAGACGTCAAAGCCAGAAGGAATTTTTGGTTCAATCTCACTTCCTGTATCTCCTCGACCACTATTTTCAAGATAGTTTGGGACAAAATTCAGGTTAGGGGGAAGTTTACCTCCCATCTTTTTTCAGTCTTGTATTCTAATATCCAAGAGGTACCTGATTTACCCTTGGAGAGTGCTTTCTCACCATTGCAGCATTTCCACCTGCCTTCTTGGCCATAAAGTTATGGACAGAAAGATCTTCATGCAGACACTTTCTATGACTATAATCAACAATTTATACTAATGGAATTAAATTTCACTCTTCATTGGTCTGGCAGTATATCAGATGGACCAGATGATGTTCCTTATGGCCTACTGCACCATCTTTCTCCTGTCTCTATTGCTCTTCCTTCGGTTGTTTCAAACCAGATTTGGCAAGAAGAGGATTTTACATATGTATAATGTAAGGCTATTGTCATCCCTTTGATTAAGCCTGGGAAGGATCCCAAGTTCCTTCTAACTACAGACCAACTGCTTTGACTACTTGTCTCTGTATGGTTTTAAAGAGGATGGTTAATGCTTGTATTGTTTGGTTCCTTGAAGCAAACAACTTCCTCTTACCCACCCAGTGTGGTTTCTGTAGACAGTGCTTCACCAGGAACCACCTGATTTGATTTGAAACCTTGATCAGGAAAGTTTTCCTCAAGGGGGCATCTTGTTTCAATCTTTTTGACCTTAAGAAGCCTTACGACAATACATGGAGGTTTGGTGTCTTACAGGACCCTCATTCATTTGGGTTACCTGGCCATTTACCCATTTTAATTCAAAACTTTAAATAACAAGTCATTTCAATATTGTGTGGTATCAAAATTTTCATAATCCTTCATATAGGAATTTGTAGTCTCTCAGAATATTGTCTTGAGTGTTATGCTTTTCAGTATTAAGATCAATGTTATTACTGAACAGCATCCTCTTACAGTTGCAAGTAATCTATGTCGATAACTTTCAGATTTCATGTCTACCTTCAAATATGTGTGTCAGAATTTAAAATCAAAATATATATATATAACTATTTTTCCAATTGTCAAATAGAAAGGCTTTTAGTTATATTTCTTAACATTATAACTATATACTATGTTGTTGTTGGGCTTAAGATTCTTATACAGCAGATGTCTGTGATTTGTTAGCGATAAATTCAACAATGAATAAACAGCATGCACTTCACTTGTTTTAAAAATAATATATATTCAGAAGAAGTTAACATAAGTAAAAAGGTCCGGCATGGCCAGGTAGTTAAGGCACTCGTCTCGCAATCTGAGGGTTGCGGGTTCGAATCCCCGTCCCACCAAACATGCTCGCCCTTTCAGCCGTGGGGGTGTTATAATGTGATGATCAATCCCACTATTCGTTGGTAAAAGAGTAGCCCAAGAGTTGGCGGTGGGTGGTGATGACTAGCTGCCTTCCCTCAAGTCTTACACTGCTAAATTAGTGACAGCTAGCGCAGATAGCCCTTGTCTAGCTTTGCGCGAAATTCAAAACAAACAAACAAACATAAGTAAAATGAATTCTTCAACACTATTGATATTATGGACATGTAAATACTACATGTCAAATATCCACTTAGGCCTATTCAATTACCTTAGAATTTCAGTTGACAAGCCAACCTATCTACTCTATTTCTATCATACCAGTACTCACTATGATTCACTTACAGTTGTGGTGCGAATTACCATAATCATCTGGTCTTCTTTCTTCTGGAGATCTTTTGTTCCTTTTATCAAGGTGCACTCAGGCTGATTCACTTTAGAACCATGCTTTGACGGAATAAAATTATTTTCCTTATCTTCCTTTCTACTGTTAGTTTCACTTTAACATATTAAATGTTAAGCCTATGTCAATCATTAGGCTTATCACATCTACGGTACTTAATTTCACGCCAACTTTATTCTCTTTTGCTATTGCTTATGTTTGTTTGCTGCTTCCCGCAAGTCTCATGCCATTTGTATCATTATCACTTACTCGTCTGCCCGCCTTCTATATTCTTGATGTCAATGAATCATTAACAAAACTTCCTACATTTGTCTGCTTTTAACTCTTATTATATCAAAAACTAAACAGTAATGATATATTCCCTCACATAAATAAATTAATCACTAATATATAAACCAAACAGTCTTTTATATCATGACAATGAGGTTTATTGAGTGTCAATTTCACAATGTCCTCACTCACTTTTTGGGATAGACCACAGCAAATGGTTTCACATTCTCATAATCTAAAACCATTTTTGTGAATTTTTGTCACCAGCAGGGATTGCTCCCTGATCCTGAGCTTTGCCTTAGTGATGTCATTATTCTTGTGGTGGTTGTTACAAAGTTCTTAGGACTTCTCTTTGATGGTAAGCTGAAATTTATTCCATACATTAAACAGCTTCGTGTAAAGTGTACAAGTGCACTGAGCACCCTCTGCATCCTCTCTTCCACTTTTTGTGGTAACTGATAGATGTTCTATGCTGAAGACCTGCTGAGCTCTCGTTTGATTGAAGCTGGACCTTGAATTTGTGGTTCAGCCAGGGACTCTACCTAGAAGAGTTTGTACGCTTCACTTTAGACATTTGCAACTTTCCTTACAATATGCTGTAAAGTTCTGATCCTTACCATGTTATCCCACTGGTGTTATATCTTCATGCCTCGGTGGGCTGTAGACATTTTAGGATTTCAATACCTGTTTTGAAATTTATTTTAATTCAAAAAATGTAAAATTTTATTTACTGTTATTTCTATTAATGTATTGCTGCAGTTTTATATTATTGAATTTTTTTAAATGTCTTGCAGGTGTGGATTTACGAGTTTTTGTTTATTACATACAGCTGTTGTTTTAAGATGGTTATAAACAAATTATTTGCTTGATGGAATATTTCATGGTTAAACACATTTAAGAGAAACCACACCAATAGTGTTGAAGATATGAAATATAATTCCTAGAATTTATTACAGAATTAAAAAGAAAGTGCCTGACTATAATAACTGAACACTGGAGTGTTTTGAAAACAAGGTGTCTTCACTCTCTCTCTTCTGAAGAAGGAAGCCATGAACAACTGCTCAAGACTTTTTTACAACTTTGGCAGTGCACACTACAAATATGTAGACAAGACAGAGATTCTATGTCAATTCTGAAACAGTTTTCTTTGGCGTCAGATGTCAGAAGTCTACTACTACTTATGACTACTCAGACTACTCCACTTATCTGCAGAATGTGTCTTGATGTTGCAAATGAGGTAATGCATTTAGTTTTCTTTACATTGCAACCAGTCTTAGTTGGTATTTTGTCTCTTTCTAAGTTGCTGTCAATTATGTGAAGGTTAACATTGTCATTGGTTTACATATGAAAATTGGTTTACTTACCCATTCCAATTAGCGTGTCATGAAAGTAATAGATCACATATCACCAAACTTGGTATGTAGATAGTTTTGTTTTAACAAATTTATTCTTCTGCATTTAGGTTAAATAACTATTTTTGTGTTCCATGCAACATTTGTGTGTTTGAAAATTAGAGAATGAGTTATTACTAAATTTAATTTATGAGAAAAGGTTAGAGCATGAAATGTATAAAATTGTTACTTCAACGTCTGATTTATTATAGCAATGTGGATGGTTAAGCAGTTTTGTAATGACACATTGCTTTTAAACAAACCTACTTCTCAATCAATATCTTACCAGTTTTTGAATAAGTAAAATAGTATAGGAAGAAATTTGGATAGTGGACTGCTAGAAATTGAGTGCTGTATGTATTGTTTTTTTCAGTGTTGAGCTGGCTAATGAAAAATAATGTGTCTAGGCTGGCTTTCAGTGGGAGATTGTTAGCATTAAGCTCTTTTATTTATTTAACATTTTAAATTGAACCAAGAAGTTCCAATAAGAATTTTTTATTGGGGCTATAGCATGCAGGTTTGATTTGTGCAATTAATTTTGTCTAGGCAAAATTTTATCACACCATGAAATGTATTTGTTCAAAACGATATGCTTATCAATTAGTGAACACGCATCCAGGCGTTTCTAGATATTCAACTAAATTTGCTTTCATGACAACTTTCCTTTTACTTTACAATAGTATAGCTTCGGTTCATTTCATAGACTGCTATAAACACCGTTTAGCTACTTTTTTCTTTAGTATGGGTTTTATTTTATTTTTTTGTGAGTTTCTTTGTTTCATTTCATAAAGCTCTATCATACACTGAATGCTTCTAACTGTTTCATACTCTGTATACTATTATAAGTACCATTACTTTAAATGTATTTTTATTCAATAAAGTTACATACGTATAGAAAGTGCAGCTTAAATGCCATGTGTGAAAATGATAGAATAAGGAAATTTCATTTGTGTAATCTCTAAAGCCTAAATAAATATTAAAATTAATGTTCAAAAACACTTAATTTTATACTTCATAGGTTATTTTCTCTACTCTAACTTTACATGAAGAAGGTCAGTTTGACTGCCCACGTAACCACCATAAAACATTTGGAATTGTATTTAAATTACCCTTGTTTCTTTATATAATTATTGCAAATTGTAACAGAGAACTACAATTGTTTAGCTTAAAGCTTATAACAGTATACATTGTTTCATATTTAATTCTATTGACATTTGAAACATGTGGAATTAATTATCCCACCACACAAGTTGTAAATTACTCAGTAAATGTCAGCTCACATTACTGTATTAAATTATGTTATGCAAGAGCTGCTTGTGAGCATATCTCATGAGGAATTTATTGTTATTTTGTTTTTCATTATCTTACCTAATCTACCCTAGTCAGTTTCTAATTTTTATATTTTAATTACTTTTATAATAATAAATAAATAATACACATGAAAAACAAGAAATATAGTACTTACTTGGGTCTTTTTTCTTTTCTTTTTTTTTTTTTTTTGCTGTCAACTGTCAATGACACTTAAGCCTACATTCTCATACTAATGGTACTACTACTACACTAAATAATACACCTAACTATACAAATTAATAACACGTAAAAATCAGACAATGTCCTATAACTGTTATAATTTTTCTGGCTTTTTAACTGTGCAATAAGAGCTGTTAAAATTTCAGCTAAGCTTCTTGATGTATTTCCTGTCAGAATAAAGTTTGAACTGAAAACGAATAGGCAATTCTCTGTATAGAAAACATAATATAATATGTCATTTGATAGATCAAAACTTTGTCTTTCTATTGGATCTAAATAATGTAGTATTAAATGTCAGAGAGGATTACTGGCAATTTGTGAAAGAGAGAATGTGACAAGTGAGTCTGTATTTGTAGTTTATGACTGTAAACACTATTGAAAGCTATACAAATTTTGCTTTGCCTGGGTAATAACTCTATTATAATGAGTAATTTGAGTTAAATTCCTTACTTCTGGGAAGGTGGTAAATGTACTAGAGAAGACCTAAGGAGCAAATTTCACAATTCTCATACCATGATAGATTGAGGATTTTTTTAAATATCTCCTTGTAAAATTAAGAATTTAAAACTTGCATAATATTAAAATTTGATTTATTTACTACATTTTGATGCCAAGTTTATTTGCATACGTTGATAATAAAGTTGTTTAATTCAATTTTGAATGCAACTCTGTGAAAAAATTGTGATGTATGCAGAAAAGGGTACCTATAGTGAAAGAGTTAAGCAGAATACTGTTGATCTAAGACTGATGAATGCCCAACCATTTATTGCTCTCTGTGGTGTTGAAACAATATGTGGCTGTTGTTATAGATGAATGTCCACTATGGTCTTTAAATAGGTGCAGACAGACTTTTTCTGCTTCACCCTCTGCCCAATCTCTTCATTTTCTATCTGGGCTTATTTCTACAGATCACAGTGTTACCAGATGTTTATACCAAATGAGGCATCTGAGATTTGGTGGTAAATAATTGTCTGCATGTATAACATCTGTCCACCTATGAGTGTTTTTTTGACATTCTGTTTAAGTGATTTCCTGCTTTGTTAGTGTCTGTAGGATCTCTGTGGTTATTTTGGACAGGCTCAGTGATGGAATGCATGGTCTTTATACTGCAAGATGCTAGTGAAGAATTTTGCTTATAAATGCTATTGGTGCTTTGTGATGCAGGTTTGTGCAGTGTAACAGGGCTTTGACAGGGTTTGCACAAAGCCTGAAAAGTCCTTAAATTTTGTGATTGTCTTGAAAAGCCCTTGAATTTCAACAAAATCACTTGAAAAATCCTTAAATCAAAGTATTCTATAAAATTTCTATCATAAAATGGCCTTTAGTTCTATATATAATCAGGCCATTCATAAGTTTTGTTTGGTCAGTCAGTCACTAAGTGTTAGTTCTCTTTGCAAGAGTTGTACTTCATTCAAATCTTGCATAGTTTTATAGAAATCATTTCTCTAATGTTTTCCCACTAATTTGCTAATGGATTTTTTCAGCATTAGTGCATCAAATGTAAAAAGAAATATCAAGTAAGGGAAACCAATTATAAATGTTATTGTATGTAAGTCTATTTCATGAATTATCAGCTTGAATGCTGTATTCTCTTCTTTCATCATGGAAAAGTGCATATTCAGTAGAGAATGGTTAGACCAGATGAATTCAAAAATTAGATCAGAGAACACAAAGGATGTCACTATAAGGAGCATTGTGCCACTTGTAACAAGGTAATTAATTGCCTTTGCAAAATGGTTGAAAGTGCACTAAGATTGCACATACAAATTGAAAAACATTGTTCAAATGTGAAGGCTTGTGAGAAAACTATATGTTGAGTATCTTCAGAAAAACAGCACATCTGTTTCTTTGAATAGTTGGACAAAACTATAAGTTCTAGCACTTGTATCGGTATCAGACATGACAGAATTTGCTTCTAAAAATGAAGTACTACAGACTGAAGTGTTGTGGTCTCTTGATACTCATAGCTGTTATAATTCCAACACTAATATCAGTAAATTATTTCACGTTATTTTCTTGGACAGCAAAATTTCGATGTAGTGGTAGAAAGACTACATACTTGGATACATTTGGTTTGGCTGAAGCTTTAAGAAAATCTTATTGCAGTCTGCGAAGGGACATTTTGTTAAGTATAAACCAGTGTATACTGTTACAAGCTTTAAGTTATTTGGGATAAACAATTGTAGTTGTCTGTTACAATTTGCAGTCATTCTATCAAGAAAGAAGGATAAATTAGATTTATTTAATATTTTTATGGTTGGTCAAGGTGACCAAATGTGTATAGATTTAGGGTAGAGAAAATAAATAAAATACAAAGTTTTACTGGAAAAAACGTTTGGTATTTATTTAGGAGGTTTATGAGATTATTCAAATAAAACAACAATTTTCAGGTGAAGAAAAGTATTATTAATCTTAACATGAAAATCACTTTGTGCTAGGAGCAGTGGACAAATATTTGGTAAAATTAGTTATTTAAAAAACCGATTTTTTTAAATCAAATTATGTGTTATGCTTATTGAAAGTTTGTCAAATTTTGTGAAGGTACACAAAACATATTAAAAGTTATAGTGCGGAAGCTCATATGGTCATTTTGGGATTATGAACTTGGTCACATCAACCAAGTTGATAGTGGGAGGGTTAAAGACCTCAATCAGATTCCTTCTAACTTTTCTTTCTTCAAAAGAAAACAAGTTCAGATATCTTAACCTACCCTCATATGATAACATTTCCATCCAAGGTATCATCCTAGTAGCCCTCCTCTGAACCCTTACCAATAATTCAATGTCTTTTTTGAGATGAGGAGCCTAATACTTAACACAATACTCCAAATGTGACCTAACAAATGACCTTATAACCATTTTAGACTTGTTTTCAATATTTTTCTAGATACAACCTAAAATATTTTTTGCCCTGCCACTAGCAACAGCACATTGCTTGGGTGTCTTAAGAGATTGATCAGCCAGAACACCAAGATCTTTTTTTCCCTTAAGGAAAAACCTGTTAAGGTTATTTCCACCAAAATTATTTTTATAATTCAAATTATGATAACTCGCATACATTACCTTGCATGTATTATAATTAAAAGCCATGTGCCATATATTCACCCAACTACCAAATAATTAAATCCTTCTATAAGGCAGTAGCATCCTTCTCTCAGCCAGCAGTACCTAAAACTTTAATGTCATTAGCAAATTTAAATAATCTACACAAGTCAAAGGCTCAGATCTGTTTGTTAGAAGAATCTGCTCTTTATAACTAAGTCCATTACTATTAGCCATATTATTACTGCTCCCAACCTCCTGAAAATCATCACTAGCCCCCGTATCGTTTGCATGCAAAACCTCAATTTCCTCTCTAAACCTCATACAGTTTACCTTTCTCCTTTTCCATCACTTCTATCCTAATTTAATTAAAAAGCCTCCAATTTCTCCTTAACCTACAAACTCTACAAACAAATTGTACAACTTTACTGCTAACTTCCTTAAAGTACATGTCATCCCTAAATTCCCAAATAAAACCAGATTGTGAGCACTTAACACTTACACCACTCAACCATTGTAGCCTTACCTTGGTATTAATCTGTATAGAGTACCATGATTTTTGTGAATGGCTGACATCACTATGCTTTTGGTTCCTATTATAGCTATAAGCTTGTGGAAGCACCAAAATGAAGTGCTTGTGAGATTAGCCTTGCTGAACAGGTCATGTACTTGTATCATGCTTTGGAAGCTGATCACCTGTAGAGAGAATGGGCTCTATTCTGTGTAATCCGTACCTCCCTTGCCTGGGCTAGGTCATGCCATATCTGCTTGAACTCAGCCTGGAATTGACTGCATGCTTTTCAGTTTTATATGGTTCACCAGTATGGGATGTTCATTTTGCAGAAATTGTTGCCTTGCCTTGCCTTTATTTTGTGGTGGAGATGTGCTTGAAGATACCAGCACTGCCAGAAAGTTTGACATCTTTGTATAGGTTTATAGGTTGTTTTATATCACTATGTCTTCACATTCATGAGGTGATCACTATTGACATTATGCTATCTAGAGATGACACTTGGGGTGGAGTTAACAAAAGGAAGGTTTATAAAGGAGAGTGTTGTTTTGCTGCTCAAAAATTATTGGTTCATCTAAGCTTAGCAGTGATTGCTGGTGGCTGTACTGTGGAGAGCAGAATTTAAACCTTTGCCATTAGTGTTTTCACCTGCATCCCAAGTTGATGTCTAGTGTTGAAGTGTTCTGTTGCTAGATGCTTAAGATTGTTGTTGGACACGTCAGACAGGAACTTACAATCTTCATCATTATGTCCTGTGTTACCTCTTATGTACATATTGATACTTGGAACGTGTTTGGGTAACTTCTGGTGAGCTATCTGAATGGTTTGTAATTTATAATGGTGATTGTTTCACTGAGAGCTGTCATAATGGTCATAGCAGATGTTGCTGTTATGTTGAACTGCAATGGCTATCCCAACCTCTGGGTCATCATGTGGTATGAAATTAAACACAGTGGGAGTGAACTCCTTAGGATCTAAGAGTTTAGTCTCTCAAAAGAGTATGATGTCATAGAATTCATAGAGGTTCTCAAGGCAGTATTTGCTTTCCCAGATCCCTCTAATATTGCAGTAACCTGTCATCACGTGTCATTTACTAGGTCAGTGTTCAGGTCTAGTTTTTTTTCTTTTACTGTTCAGTCGAAAACCCCCATTGAGTGCATGAGACTTGATGCTCTTTGGGACACTTGTCTGGGTGTAGTTTTTTATACATTATTGTTTTTAGGCAATACATTAACAATTTGCTGTTTAGAACTCATGTTCCTTGCCCTGTCTGTTCTAATGCAGGAAGTGAGTGACATTGGGCCAGTAGCTTGTTAGAATAGGGCTGACAATATTCAGATGGGTGCACAATGGCTAATAGGGCATAAAGATATCCTTCTGTTGTCGATATGTCTCCCTGGCATAGGACCTTACACCAACTCAGTCCTGCTTGTTACTGGTAATTAGGCTTCTCTGTGATGTTTCTACACTCTAGTAACAGTGTGGCAAAGTGTCCTCTCTACTTGATCATCAGTAAATCTACCCAGTATATGTGGCACTATCTGGTACAGCTTGCAGATCTAAGTTGTGTTGACTATTGATCCCATATTCCAGATGTACATCTACACTAATGATGAACATAAGTGATCACCAGGTGGTTTAGCACTAAGTCTGATCTTACTATCAGATTAGTTCCTGTTTCAGAGTTGATACTTTGTACTAAAACTAAAATGAACAAATATTACATCTATAATTAATCAATTGGTAGTTCTGTTCTATACTTCTACTGACAGTTCAGTTCACAATAACTTTAACTGTAATTAACGTACTAGATCTATAATTAACACACAGTAACACTGTATTTATGTCTATAGGTGAAGACATGGTCACATTATATATGTATCAAAAACAATATACAAATTAAATCCTTGAAAGCAAATCATGACAATCATGCAGCATTATTTTGAATCAAAAATGTGCATTTGGTTATATTAACTAAGGTTTAAATATGACCAAATTATCCACAATAAAAGAAATTACAGGTTTTATTGTAGCTAAATATTTATACTAAATGTTTTACTATTGGCTTTATTTTTAGATGTTTGTGTGTGTGTGTGTATATATATATATCATTAACCACTGTTTAAGTAATTGAAAATAATGTAGTATATTATATACTAAAATGTGTTTGTTACTATTTTTCTAAATCATTTCAGTATATGACCGAAGAGATAATAACATATTTGTTGTTAAATTTTTTAAATTACTTATTGTATTAGGTTGTTTCCATGGAGAGCATTCAAGCTGATTCTATCAAGAATTTAGCTGTGGAAGAAATTGTTTCAGAAATGACAACTTGTAATTGGTTAGAGAAATTACCACAAGCACCAAAATTTTGGGGTTTTGGAGGAACAGTGATCCAACCCACAAGGTATTGTGACATTCATTCTGTAAAGGATTATTAGCACACAAAAAGCATTATTAGACTTAATATCCCTTTACATCAGATATGCAACATTTTCACAACCTGAACATACCCTTAGCAGCAGCTTTATTCCAGTTATTGATGTTGCTTCCTCTTAACCCTATCACCATGGGTATCCTTTATTGCGCATTACACAAGGTTTTAGTGTCTGACATTCAAAATTTTATTCAACCACTTTTTGTTTACGCTATACCAATTAATATAGCACAACATCTTAACTAATAATCCATATTTTAATAGTAAATAAGTTTTAAATTCTTAATATTATAAGGCAATGTTTAAAAAAATCCTGAATTTTCCCTGGTGAGACATATGTGACAGATTTTTTCTAGGCATTTCTTCTTTATTATATTTGCCACCCCTCTGATATATACACAATTAAATGTAAATTACTCACTGTAAAATCATCATTGCTCAGACAAACCAGAATTTTTATAGCCTTTAATTTTGTTTGGTTACAGAGCTATCAAATAGAAAACCAGACCCCTCCTGCCTGTCACATCCTCTCTTTCAGGCTTTGTTAATAGTTCTCACTTATGTTTAATAGAAAGCCAAGGTTTTCATCTATCAAATGCCATATTGTATTGTTAGGTTAGTTAAGATTAGATTAGGTAAAATTAATAATAATAATAACATAATAAAAATGTTTCACAAGGTACACACTCAAGCTGCTCGTAGGTAATGTATTTCGATAGAGTGATGTGAGCTGCACATTCCCCAAGAGATTTACAACTTATAATGGCACAGACAAAGTTCAGAGGGCAATAAAACACTAAAGTTTAATCATAAATAGATGTATACTGTTATGAGTTTAAAGCTACTTAGGATAAACAAATGTAGTTTCACACTACATTTGAAGTCATTCTAGAAACAAAAAAGAGGGTAATTTAGATTTATTTTGATTTTTTTTGGGTGGGGGTTACGAGGTCAGTCAAATTGACCAACCTTGTGTAGTTAGGATAGAGAAAATAACAGATAAAATATAAAGTTTTACTGAAAACATACATTTGAAATTATTTAGGAGGTTTTAGAGATTACACAAAGGAAATTTAAGATTTTTGAGATGAAGAGAAATATTTTTAATCTATACATTAAAATTACTTTGCACATAGACTATTCAAAACAAATGTTCAATGTATTCATGGACAAATCTTTATTTTAGTTTATTAAAAATATTTTGCTAAAAAATTGATTTTTTTGTACAAGAAAGACTCGTAATGTTAACTGAAATACTGCCAAAGTTTGTGAAGATATACACACTATATTAAAAGTTAGTAGTACTAAATCTATAAAGATTCAAACAAATACAAAGAGGCCACATGGTCAGTCAAATTGACAGAGCCCGTGTTGTAAGAGTTAACACTTTCCATACTATATCGGGCAATGTGCCGACCATGTAATCACAAATTAACCATCAGAGTTTCCATATTATCACTTTTAATAAGGTACCTGAAATTTCATGAAATTTTACAAGCTTTCGGTAAACATTAAGTCTTTTTTTATGTAAAATATCAGATTTTTTGAGTAATTTTACTAAAGATTTTTCTGTTAATGTATGGTGTCAGAGAGTTGACTGATCCAAGTGTAAAGTGACTTTCTTATTGAGATTAAATATACCTTTCCATCTGAAAATTTTGAAAGCTTTTCAGTTAAACTTTATATATTTTTGCTGTTACTTTTTCTACCCTAACTCTATACACACTTGACTGATTTGACCAGTCTCATAACCACAATAAAAAAAATACAAAGCACGTCTAAATTACCATTTTTTCTTTCTAGAATGAATGCAAATTGTAACAGGAAACTACATTTGTTTATCCTAAATCTGTTTTACTTAAATTTTATTGTGTCTAACTAATAATCCCACCATGCACAAGTTGTAAATCACTTGGTGAATTTGTATTGTAACTATCATTACGGCATTGAATTACATAACGTGCAAGCTACTCTTGAGCAAATCTCATGAAGAATTTTTATTATTGTTTCTCTATCTTACCCAATTTCATCTCATGTAGCTTAATAAAAGTTTAATTTTTACATTTAAGTTACTTTGATAATAATAAAGAAAGAATATACATGAAAAACAAATATAGTACTTACCTCTTGTTTTTTTTGCTGTCAGTTGTTGATGAAATTTAAGTGTACTTTTTATACTAATGGTACTAGTACACTTAATAATTTTTATTTCCTTAAATAATACACCTGAGAACACAGAATAATAACATGCACAAAGCAAACAAAGTTCTAAACAAAGATCAACAATCTTAAGGAATTTTTTATGTCATGCTATAACTATCATTATTTTACTTTCTTTTTAACTATAGCATGACATAAAAAATTCCTTAAGATTGTTGATCTGAACACCATGAGAGAAACTTGAAGTTGAAATAGACAGTCCTTGGTACTAAAAATATAATATGTCATTTGATAGATTAAAACTTTGGCTTTCTATTAGTTATAAATAATATAGTATAAAACATCACAGAGCATATATGGTTCTGATTTTCAGTTTATGACTCCATAAACAAGTAATACTGAAGGCTATAAAAAGTAAACTTTGCCTTAATATTATCTACATTTAATGAGTAATTTACATTAAACTCCATACTTCAGAGAGGTGTGGTAATTACATTAGAGAAGGGAGAAGACCTAGAAAACAAATGTCATGATTTTCATACTTTGGGAGATTGAGGATTTTTAAAAATATTTCCTTGTAAGATTAAGAACCTAAAACTTGTATAATATTAAAACTTGATTTATTTACTACATTTTGATGCCAAGTTTATTGATAATATAGTTGTTTAATTAAGTTTGGAATCTAACTCTGTAAAAGATTGTGACATATGCACTTTGACCTACCCATAGTCAGAGGGTTAACAGAACTGGAGGACTGTGTACACTTGTTTGTCAGTCCCTAAAAGAAGTATTCTATGAATGGTTTAACACTTGATTCTGTTTACATCGTAAATGTAAAACAGGAGGACTGTGTATGCACATTTGTCAGGTCCTAATAAATACTCCATTAATGGTTTGGCATTTGATACTATATACAGTTCTCCAGAAGATGCTTTTCTTCTTGCATGTGATGAGTAGTTTATTCTAAGTCAGTATATACAAATACAAATTTCTTTTATCTTGGTTATCTATGATGTAATACATATTATTTTCCATATTTACATGGAACCTTTTCACCCATCATAAGGGGATCAAAAGGCTTTGTCATATAATTTTATACCATCCTTCTAGTAGGATGCACTTATAATAACCTAGATTGAATATTTTGATCTGCTTTTAATCATTCAGATTACACCATTCCATTACAAGCACTTTTAGTTATTTTTGTTACTTTCATTTAAGAATATTCATCCAGTGGCTTCTTTTTCACAATATTACAGAACTTATGATTGTTGATCAAGGAATGTGTTTGTTCTTTATGTTTTCTTGTGTCCGGTAAGATATTATCTTCTTATTAACATCAGTGGTGTTGTTGTCTTCAGTACATGGACAATACCCAACTAATGAAAATGCTGTTTACCAGAAGATACATTTCTACTAACTGATTGCAGATATTTCAGTGAGATATAAGACAGTTTGACCTAAACTCCAATGCACATCCAATATGTCCATTTTATATCTTCATGTAGGATCATTAATTATTTTCAATAACACTGACTGGTAATCTTAGTAAATCTATATTAGATACATAACCCCCAAGAGATCGCATTTTTCGATTCACGTTTCTTTGACATAAATTTAACCCTAAAGAACTTAGAATAATTTCTTAGTGATGAAGTGCATGCTACATTGTCTGTGTTTGTTTTTTGGAGAATTTAGACCTAGGATTTTATAATTCATCAAAGTATAATATTTAATCTGAATGTGATATATTTACAGAAGTTCTTGTCAATTCTTATCTTCATAAGAAGAAATGAAGTAAAACAGCATCAAAATATACGCCACTCAATTCATGAGATTACTCAAGAAAGAAAACTTTAGTTTTTCTTTATCAAATCTGTACTGTTATTTATAACCTTATATTATTCTGAAGTCAAGGAACTGTTAGAAATCTTTTCCTTGTAAATATTTTAAATCAAATGCCACCATTTCTTGAGGATTTTACTCTAGCTTTGTGTGGATAAGGGAATTAGGCTTGACAAAATAGGTCCACATAAAGCTAGGACACAATGACTGAGGATGCAGTGAGCCACTACTGGAAAGCTTTCTGCTTTCCAGTAGTGGCTCACTGCATCCTCAGTCATTGTGTCCTAGCTTTATGTGGACCTATTTTGTCAAGCCTAATTCCCTTATCCACACAAAGCTAGAGTAAAATCCTCATTTCTTTAAGAAACATGATTAATAAACATATTTATATGATTAAATTTTTTATCTGCACAGGATTTTTTAAACAGAAAGCGTTAAGATAACTTGCTGGTTAGAAATATTTAATCAGATGTGAACTTTTCAAATGTTTTGTCAAATCTGTTGGGACTTTAGAACTATAATGATCTTAGCTAAATAATGGTTTTTAGTTTTTTTAATATAAAGTCTGAGGTAGTCAAATGCATTTATATTTTTACATATATATATTAATATTTTAATGTATAAGTTTTGGATACAAGAAACAGTGTATTACTGTTTAACTTTGTTTTCTATACACTTTAAAGAGAGAGTCATTTTTTGTTTTCATTATTGTGCCCTGAAGAGATCAGTAGTGTATCTTCTATGAAATACAAATATGTTTGTTTTTAACACTTGTAAAGTACAGTCATTGCTGTACTTCATTTTATATCCTTGATAAAGATTTAGTTATTTATATTATAATCTAAGCCTGCTTGTTTTAAAGCACAAAAACAAAATACAAGGAGTTTTGATAATGCAGCGATACAATAATCTTGCAGTTCAATTTTAACTTTATTCGAACATTTATGACTGAAAAACTGTAAGTAGTGTTACAAGATACAACTAAAACATTCCACATACCAACTGGAAATTTGTTTAAACATTTGTCATTAGTATGGAAACATTAGTTAGGCTGGTGATATAATTTGAAGCTTAAAACCTAGATCTTACTAATTTTCCTTTTGCCTTTGTGATTTCATACAATGCAAGTGCTGTTGGTGTACATTTTGCAAATAATTTAAATTTATTCCATGTTAGTTGTTACCAGATGGTGCCTACGTGAGGAAGAGATTAAAATTTTCCTTAACTTAAGTAATGTAAATTTTCTTGTAGAGATGGCAGAGAAACTGAACCTGCTGCTGGGTCAACTGTATTAACACGGAAAGTCATTATCTTTGTTTTGAAGTGCTGCTGTTTACTTCTTTACAAATCCAGTAAGTGTATGGCTACGTTTCATTTAAATGTTTTGTAAGTTTATGTTTTTATGACATTAACTACAAAATTTATTTCTCACCTAAAACCACATTTGCTGTGAATTATGTTTGTAGTGTTTTCTTGAAGCCTTACCAAAGTACCTTTATTTTAATGCTTCTTTTGGCTTCTCTTTTTTTATTTTTCGTATGCATTTTCAAAGAAAAATAGTAACACAAAAGACAGTAAAGTTAATTTTTTTTAAATGAAATTTGTAGCTGCGCAGGTAAATTTAATGTATATGTGCACTTCTGTCATTGATTTCAAAAAGATTTCTGTGACACATTTAATTTTCCTCTTATAAATTCTCTAGGTTCTTGTGAGTTATTTTACCTGAAACACAGTCAATAGGGTTAAGTTGGAGATGCTTTACTAATTCTTTATACTGATGACTTACAGAAGAAAGAGCTGAACGCCTGTTTATTTCACTTCAGAAGTGGGCTTTATTGCAATGTCAAGAGATTATTGCAAGTTCCACAGGAGTATCAAATCTTGCTGAATGGCTGATTCCTCTGTTTCTAGACCAAGATGATCAACTATTTGAAGCCATGTTGTTGTCCTTGAAGTTATATATTGATTGCAAAGGCAAGAGGTGAGTTTATTTTTCATAAAGATTACGTGTATAAAAAATAACTAGAAAATACAAATATGCAGTTTCGGTTAATTTTATAGTTTTTCAGCAATCTTCCTGAAAGACAAGTTATATGCTTAGAGGCAATTGGAAGAATACTGAACAAGTATTTGTCAAAATAAGATAAGAAACAAATCAGCTAAATACCTTTAATCAAAATACCAATGGATAAAAATATGTAAAATAATACAGGAATATACTCATGAAAAAACACATGGCTTCATGTATTTATCCCAGCAAAGTAACTCAAGAAGACGAAAGAAGCATAACACTTCATTTTGTAATTTTTATGTGTTTTAACTTAAGATTCATGATGGGTAAAAACTTAGGGGTAATGTCTCAAGTGTAAAAAAAGTGAACGAACTTACAACTTGCTTTTAAACATTTTAGAGTAAAGAAACCTTACTAAATTAAGGAATTTGATAAAAAATCTTAGCACAAAAATCAATAAGAAGGCAGTTAAATCTACCAAAGTAGTCATATTCAGCAAGTTTTCTTTAGATACTTTAAAACCACATTATGAAACCTAAAGAAATGACTGATGTACACTTATACTTTTTGCTAATAACTTCTGATTATGAAAAAAACAAGGACAGAAAATGAAAAAATCTCTATTGCAAGTTGTTGGGTTTTATTTGAATTTCTGTTGGGGGGGGAAAATAAAAATTCTCCCTCCTGTCAAGATATATAATTTCTATGGTAAAAGAATTAAGAAAAAGATGATAGGTAGAATCCTGCTGAGCTTTTCAGAATTCCTTGAAAATTACTTTCAAGTTTAACCAAGATAAATTTAAAAAAAAGTTTAAACAATAGTCATATACAGTACATGGTTGAATTTTAAGACAACCAAATACATATTTTAGTTGTACATTTTTCAGAATGGCTTATAAATTAATTATAATTTTGCTATCACTAGATGTTTTTTATGGTTTCATAATATTGTAAAATACTTGTAACATGTCAGGGCTCTTAGAGACATCATTTCTGACTTGAGAAATTTTTAACCCAACACTTTTCACCTCTGTTTACCAGGCATCATTATTGATATAATTTCTTTACGATACTGGTATTGCATATTGTACTGAAAAATTGTATTTATTTTGTATCTTCTGCTAGAGTACAACCATCAACAAAAGATAAAAATGATATTTTGAATGCTATGAACCCCCACATGGTTTTTCTGAAGTTTGTGGAAACTTTGGGTTATGACCACAAACCACTGATTGACTTTTTAACATCAAATGAAACATGTATGTTGACTTACATTGTTACTTACTTGAAAGTCATGAATCATGAGTGGGAGTGTTTTGTATCTGTCTGCCAGGAGGAGGAAACTAGTTGTGATAGCTCAGAGGACGAGGAATCTATTCAAAACTCACCAGAAAACTGTGATGCCATAAGAAATTTGCATTTTATTGCTCCTGTAAACCAAGTCCCAGTGTCATGTTGTAATAGTATATCAACAAGTGTGTTAGATGAAAAACCGTCCCAGTCAAACCCCAAGACATTGATTTTAGATCTGACTGAGAGCTACAACATGCAAAGTCAGGGAGTTACTCAAGAAAATGAGAGAATTGAAATACACGGTAGACATGCAGTGCATCATCCCATAGGGGAAGATAAAGGTAGTGACAGCACTGGGGGATCTGGAAACAAGTTAGACTTAATATTTGCAGTCCTAATCAGGCTTCGACTAAGTATAGAAAGACTTAGTGTAAAAAATATATTTCCTTATAATCCAAAACCACTTCTTAAGCTCCTACAGAAATGTGAAAATAAATATGAATCTCTATAAAAGAAATTGAGTTTTTTCTCATTTATTTATTATAATACAAAATACGAGTCTTTACACAAAATCATAACTTTTACATTAGATCTTCATCTCCTATATCTGTAGCGCTTGAAGTGAAACCACAGCTGGAAGATGTTATTGTGAAACTGGCATCGAAACCCTCTCTTATAGGAATACTCCCATTCTCTGTTGACAATTTTGAATGCAATATCCTTAAAATAAAAATAAACATTTTAATTTTTGTTTCCAAAAAATCAAGATAGGTAAGTTATATGAAAATACAAATCATAATTTTGAAACTGTGTATTTGTAAGCAACAATTTCAGAACTATTACCTACTTGGATGGATATGAGTATATTTTAGCACAAGGCCGTACTGTGTCTGCCACATTGATTAGGTCCTCAAGTTAATGGGAGACACCAGG
>NW_013668496.1:154682-158816 GCF_000517525.1 Limulus polyphemus | reverse complement strand
AAATAAGCACTATCCAATATTTTTATATGATTTTTTTCGGCAGAAAAGCACCTTTTTTCATTTTTCAAAAAAATCTAATATTTTCACCAAAAAGCCAAGGCTATAGCCCATGTTTTTTCCAAAATTTAAAAAAAAATTGTTTTTGCTAATATTTCAATACAAAGATGCCCTTGATGTAAGACTTTCAAAATGCAGATCCTTTCATCAAAATTCCCAATAGTAATTTCATAATCTGTTAACAAATATCTCCTATCTTCGATTTTACTGTTGTTGTTTTTTTCAATTATATTGTAAACAAAGAAGAGTTTTAAAAATACGATTATTCATACAAAATCCCACAATCTAAAAGCCCATGACTTCTTCTTATAAAACAAACCCCATCTTTTCTATTGTTGTTATTGTGGGATAGCGAAAATTTAATTTTTTCTTTAGCTTTTCACGGGATGTAGTATTTTTCGTTAATAATATCTATATTTTGAGTTTACCGATGAAATAAGCACTATCCAATATGTTTTCTATTAATTTTTCGGCAGAAAAGCACCTTTTTTCATTTTTCAAAAAAATCTAATATTTTCACCAAAAAGCCAAGGCTATAGCCCATGTTTTTACCATAATTTTGAAAAAAATTGTTTTTGCTCATATTTCAATACAAAGATGCCCTTGATGTAAGACTTTCAAAATGTAGATTCTTTCATCAAAATTCCCAAGAGTAATTTCATAATCTGGTAACAAATTTCTCCTATCTTCGACTTTACTGTTGTTGTTTTTTCAGTTATATTGTAAACAAAGAATAGCTTTAAAAATACGATTATTCAAACAAAATCCCACAATCTAAAAGCCCATGACTTCTTCTTATAAAATAAACCCCATCTTTTGGATTGTTGTTATTCGGGGATAGCGAAATATTATTTTTTTTAGCTTTTCACGTAATTTAATATTTTTCGTTAATGCTATAATGTCTATATTTTGAGTTTTCGATGAAATAAGCAATATCAAATATTTATTTTATGAATTTTCCGTTAAAAAAGCACGTTTTTTCATTTTTAAAAAACTGATATTTTCACCATAATGTAAAGGCTATAGCCCTATGTTTTTTCCAAAATTTTGAAAAAATTGTTTTTCTCACATTTCAATACAAAGATGCCCTTGATGCAAGACTTTCAAAATGCAGATTCTTTCATCAAAATTCCCAATAGTAATTTCATAATTTCTTTAAAAAAATTTCTCGTATCTCCGAGATAAAGTACTCTAGTGTTTAAATTTTATTCTTGTATTTTATTTCATATTCAGAGTATTTCATGACTATGTTCAATTTGGGGCATTATAGAGGGTATAACAAAATACGAGGCCTAGCTAGCTATGTAATGAATATTTGTTGTGAAATTCTAATCAACACTATAATTATCGCTGGCAGTTTGGCGACCAATTTTGATTTCATTTCTTTAAGTCGCACACCCAATCCTTTTTTGCCCGCACCTTTTTCTCATATTTAAGGTGTTTTTTATTAGATATCAGGACATTTTGTCAATACACACCAACAAACCACATCAAGTAAGAAAGTGATACTTGATAGTAACCAATGTTAGCCTTAGGATCGCAACCCTATTATTCGGAAGAGGCTTATACTTTACAGAACCAACCATATTTCAAGAATATGTGGTGGTAGTTTTCCTCTAAAACAGTGTTAATAACTAACAGTTTCTTGTCATCAGCCACATGCACTCGGTACAGTCGTATCAAGCTTAATTATTCATGCGAATTGCTTAAGTTAATATCACGTAATGCTAAATGCTCGTTAATTAGGATAATTCCATAAAATTTTGGAAATTTGTACTTAAAAATTGGGAATGAATAATAACCGTCCACAGGTATGATTCTTTTGAAAACTTGAGCTAGAAACTGCTAATCTAGTTTGCTTGGCTAACCAATACTTGTGTATCTACATGTCCTTTCATCTTATAGTTTTGATGCTCTAAATCTGCAGTCTTTAATCCGAATAACAGAAAACTATAAACGGCCACTTTATCCTTTAGGTGAAGCTACAGTGAAAATTTAAGACCAATACCTTACGTGACTACGTAGGAGTATGCACAAATTTTGGTCAGATTTGAGCGGTTATTGTTGAATAACTTTGCACATGTGGCTTATATTTAGACCAAATTTGACATCTAATTGCAGGTTGCAACGATTTATCAATGTACCAAGTTTTAAAAAAAATTCCTTAAAAGTATGTTTTTCTATCAAATAAAGTTCCGTACTTATTTCTTAATGGATTGCCTTGAAATTTGTTATGTTTAGTAAGAGTCCAGTAGAACACGTACACTGAAAATATGTGATAGTTTAGATTACCAGATAGGTCAGTACTATGAGCTTCTGATTCATCACAGGAGAGATGGACCAGTTCTATGAACTTCTGACCCATCACATGACAGATAGGCCAGTACTATGTAATTGTGATCCATCATGATAGAGAGGCCAGTACTAATTTGTTCGAGACAAATAATTTAAACAGTCAGTGTGAACATCATGTTAAAAAGAGAAATTACATTTGTGTTATTTTCACCATGTAAATATATACATTCACTTTTTAATTTAATGTATTTGAAACGTTTAATATATTTGTATTGTTAAAGGACTTAATGAGTATTATATAGTTTAATAAAGTATTTTCTTATATTGTGTTTCAAATATTTTTGATATATTTCACTTTTGCTTTGAGAACTGCTTTATTTGGTATCTTGTTCCAATTTTAAGAATTCTGATTTTTTAATGTTTTTAGTTATGATTTTAGAGTTGTAATTTGTATTGTTTTTAAAAACTTTGTTTGAAAGAATTTAATCTTTGTTTATTTCTAAAGCATCTCATTCAATTTCACCTTACTTTGTTGAAATTGAAACCTGTTTAAGTACCTTTTATCTCTCACCACAATTAATGAGCACTTTTCTTCTGTCTACATTTCATCAAAAACCTTGTCTTGTACTGCATTATTGTATTTAAAAGGTTTATTTTGTAATTTAGCATTTTGCATAATGTATTTTATGATTTTACATTAGGCTTAAAACGAGGTTTATTTTGCATTATTGCATTTTATTTTTTCTGTTAGATGATACATACTTAGACAGTGATTTATGATATAATTTGTCTTGGGTACGTGGTTCATTTAATGCTTTACTATGTTGTCTGACCAAGAGTTACAACTTTTATACGATTTTACAAGTTCACGTTGTAAATCTTAAATTGACATTACATTTAAATGCTTCTTGAGGACAAACTTAATAAAAATGACGAGGAGGTTGTGATTTCCAGCTATCACATAGCTCATTTTCATACTGCTTTGATTTCATATTTACAAGCTTTTTTAATTTTTTTAAAATTCTAATTCAGAACATAGTAAATCTGGCATAGATTATGAGCTAATTCAGCCTTACATTACTTTCTGTAGCACAGTCCAGTCATGGAATTATCTGTTGTTTCATGGGCATCTATCCTATTTTATCCTGTGTATGTTAGATTGCTTTAAGACTGGCACATGAAGCAGATACTCATAGATACATTTGATTCAATTTTCTGATTGGTCAGCTATGGAAAGAATGTGGAACGTGATAATAGTTCTAGAATTGTCAAACATATTTCAATTCTAACCTGAAAGGGTCAATACTTGCTGTATCTCTTCTTTGCTTCTCATATTATTTAGTTTACTGATTGTGTATATTTATCTTTATTCAAATAATTCATCATCAATAGTTCTAATAAAAGTTTATATTAATTTCTCTTTTATAAAATATTTTACTTAATTTCCATTTTACTAACTTATTAATAATTATACAATAATGTTCAGACAATTAGACAGCTTGCACTTCCATTTTTCTGTTTCCCCTGCCATAAAAAATATTTGTTCTTGTCATACTTCATGCCATGTTTCACCTCACCTTTCCGGTCTATGAATTTCTCATACTTGCAAAGATTATGCAACTGTATCCTTGGAACACCATAATATCAACCACAAACTTACAGGAAAAACTTAATACTGTTACGTCTCCGTTTGTTAATTGATTTCCAGTGAATTTCCGACGAAACTTTAGCGACACAAGTCCTTACTTAATAAAACTGGTTTATTCTTTCCGAATATAACTT
>NW_013668496.1:152942-153712 GCF_000517525.1 Limulus polyphemus | reverse complement strand
AAATTTACTAATGTTTTCCATTTGTACCTTTTGCCATTGTTGTTGATTTTCCTGTAGTTGCTGCCGACTTTCTTCCTGTTTCCTTTCTTGTTTTAGTTGCCACTGCTGTAATCTCTCTTCTTGTTTATTTTCTTTTTCCTCCAACAACTGCTGTAGGTTTTCTTGCAACTGCTGTTGTCTCTCTTCTTGTTTCTTTTCTTTTTCCTCCAACAACTGCTGTAATCTCTCTTCTTGTTTCTTTTCTTTTTCCTCCTACAACTACTGTAATCTCTCTTCTTGTTTAATTTGTCGTTCTTCTTGTTTCTTTCTTTTTCCTCCAACAACTGCTGTAATTTCTCTTCTTGTTTCTTTTCTTTTTCCTCCAGCAACTGCTGTAATCTCTCTTCTTGTTTAATTTGTCGTTCTTCTTGTTTCTTTTCTTGTTTAATTTCTCGTTCTTCTTGTTTCTTTTCTTTTTCCTCTAGCAACTGTTGTAATTTCTCTTCTCGTTCTTCTTGTTTCTTTTCTTTTTCCTCTAACAACTGTTGTAATTTCTCTTCTCATTCTTCTTGTTTCTTTTGCTGTTCTTGTATTGCTGCCATCAAGTCTGCTGTTGTAGTTTGATTTGCCGCTTCTCGTTTCCATTTTTTTTTCGTTCCACTTCTGACACCAATTTGTTACGTCTCCGTTTGTTAATTGATTCCCGTGAATTCGTTCCGACGAAACTTTACCGACACAAGTCCTTACTTAATAAAACTGGTTTATTCTTTCCGAATATAACTTTACGATAC
>NW_013668496.1:143922-152531 GCF_000517525.1 Limulus polyphemus | reverse complement strand
CGTGACACTAGTCACGTGACCTCGCTGACGCAACAATACCTTAATATTTATTTTTGTATTATTAATTTATTGTGTGTAACAAGTATCTGCAGAATGCTCAAATCCTTCCTAATGTGATGAGATTATCATAGTTCTCTTGTAGCAGTAAATATAGAACATCTATAGATATCGTTGACGGATCACTTTTAATTGGTCGTAGGATGATTAAGAGAAAAATGCAATACTCTGGTTGATTTTGTGTGCGTGTGTGAGAGAATTAATCCAAGAGTATGACCACACTTCCAATTTACTTATTTCAAGGTACAAGTGTTAAGCAATAAACTATCTACATTGTTGAAATGTTAAAAACCAAAATGAAGCCAAGAACTTTTTTCAATTGTTTTCAATCTGCAGAAATTCTTAGCTCTCAGTAAAACCTAAACGTTGTAACAAACTTCAGGCTTAAGGAAATAGTTACTTAAGAATAAAATATATTTTCTGAGACAGTTGAAAAAGAATTCACAAAGCGGTTTTAGGAAAGCAATACTAAGGTTTTAAGTAAAAAGAATTATGTGTAGAATTTGAATAATGTGAAATAAGCTACAACTTAAGGAGTTTAAAAACTGAGGCACATGCTCAAATCAAACCTGAGAAGTTTATTAGATCTGTTATATTCCATAAATCAAAACATATGACAAACATACTAAAAAAAAGCATGACTATCATTGGTAGTCTGCAATGCATTCAAATGAATTTTGCTTAAAAAACAATAAAAGATGTGTAACATAAAGGATGGCCTACCTGTAACAAACATGGCAGTGAAAGTGGTCATTATAACTAATACTGACTTTAAAAAAAAATTCACAGACAACTCCAGTTGTTCTAGTAACATGACGACTTTGAAAATACCAATCAAAACAAGAACAATTAGCAAAGAATTGTGTTAAAATGTTTAATACTGCAATATTAAAGCCTTAGACTAGACAAGCGAACAAGATACTGATAAAAAAATATGGTTTCTCATGACATCAAGAATAAGTGTCAAAAAGACACTGAACAATACTTTTATATAACCATGCTGCTATATTTAATACTTTACAATTGTTAACAATTTCAAGATGTAATGAAATCTTCTGTATTGTAGAAAAGGGTAGAAATACTAACTTTAACAACTAAAATTATTACCAAATTGTGGTTGGCACTTCAGTACCTGTACACAGCCTAGCCAGCAGACAGTATAATGGTTTGAAAGCAATATATTGTATAAAATGAGTGGTCTCATGATAACATTAGTATTACTAGAAAACTAAATTATAAAAGTACAGTAACTGTTATTGCTGAAACCAGACTAGCCTAATGCAAGAACTCTATGTTGCCACAGATAAGGCAGGTTTAGCCAGGAAACAATGTCAGATGTTTCACTTCTCCAAAAAGTTGGGGAGTTCATCCCTGGAACTACTGCTGTTATGACTCCTAGAATTAGAGACTTGTTTAGTTTAAATAAAAACAGAGTATAATGTTATTCTTACTTATCTTAAGGTAACAATACAGAATATTAAAATATAAGAGAACTACTACTCTTAATAATGAGCAAATGTGGTTAAAAAGCCCTTGAATAAACGTGACTGAAAGATGCCTAAAGGATTCGTTTAGTGATTATTGCATAACATGTATTTAGTTAGAAGTTTTACAAAAACAGTTCTAAATAATGTAACTAAAAAAAATACTGAAAATTACAATAAAAGCAAAATATTTATGCAAGATATGCAAGTTAAACTTTAATTTTACCACCACAAGAAAGAGTCGCCTCGTGTTGAAAATAATGAAGAATATCAATATAATATATAAAGCAGCACTTGTGTCAGTCATACACTTAAGTTTCAATCTAGCACTTGTGTCAGTCATACACTTAAAATTCAATCTAGTGCTTGTGTCAGTCATACACTTAAGTTTCAATCTAGCGTTTGTGTCAATCATACACTTAAGTTTCAATCTAGCGTTTGTGTCAGTCATACACTTAAGTTTCAATCTAGCGTTTGTGCCAATCATACACTTAAAATTCAATCTAGCACTTGTGTCAGTCATACACTTAAAATTCAATCTAGTGCTTGTGTCAGTTATATACTTAAAATTCAATCTAGCATTTGTGTGTCAGTTATATACTAAAAATTAATCTAGCATTTGTGTGTCAGTCATCAAGTAAACATCTCTCACAATTACAATTTATACATGTTCTATAATTAACTTTTGTTTTTTTTCACTAAAGAGGGCAATGACTTCATAGGCTAACACAATAACAATTTAATTACAAGCTTGATTTAATCAAGAAACAATGAGAGGTTTTTATTACCAAGTTTGAATGAAATCCTGACAAGAAGTCTAAAATCGAACATATTCGTTACCTAGATTAGAGTATACGAAACAGAAACTACAGTCCATTATGTACACACTTGAAACTTCAGGAATGAAGGAGGAGGAATTTACTTAAAAAGAGAGATTAACTCCTATCATGTTTATCATGTTTGTGTCAGGGTTCGATGTATTGAGTTTTGTGAACTTGTACTGAAAAATGACTGAGACATTTACAGCTATATTAGTTGAGGATTTAGAGGGAAAAAAAGAGAAAAGCTAAAAAATACAAGAGGATGAAAGAGATTTCAAACTGCATTTAGAAACGAAAGAAAATACAGCTTATTATTCCACAATTCACACTTTACCCAACACCCAAAAATGCACACACACACAAGAAACAGAGATGTCACTAGGTGCTTAAAAGATTTTGGGTTTGGGTCCATAGGCATAGAAATTTTTGGTGTTTCAGTCTATTGTCGATCATGATTTTCTATTCTCATTTTTCAAGACACCATCTGGGGATTCAGTGCAGTATAAAATAGAATTGGGGCCTAGTGATGCCTCTGCCAAGAAGAAAAATAGCTTAACATTACAGATTAAACTACAATTTGTTTAAACCAGCATTTTACTAACTATCTTTCATGTATCATACAGTAAAAACTCTTTATTAATCACAATGAACCAAGTCTTTTGAAAAAATCACTTGCTACTAAACAGTCTGGATGCTAACATAGAAATTATCACAGAGTATTTAGGTTCAGGAATGTTAAAATGATTAAATGAGCTGATACAAAATAGAAGTTATTGTTTGTGAAATACATAATTGAAGGCTTAACAATTATTTATATTTCTTATGTATTAAAACTTGCAACTCACTTGTCACACGGCAGGACATTCACACCAGATTTGGCACTGTTATAGAGATTGAGTATTCCAGAATCTTGTATCTGTACATCCCACAAACATCCTCTTAACCCAGCAGAGTATCTTTCTGCAGTCATCAGTTTGAAATCTGGAACACCACCTAGTCAGGAGAAAATTTTTTTTGTCTCAACTACTTTTTTTATTTGTGAAAAAAAACATTAAATTTTTGTAATTGATAAAACCTTATTTCATGTGATATAACATTTCTACATCAAACAGAAACCTAGTTCAAGAATATAGATATACAATGATTAAAAGACCAATAAATAGAAATAAAAATAAAGTTTATTTGCTACTAATTCAAATCATTATTAACATGTTTACAGTTTTGGAAGTATCACATTTTATCCTAAAGTGCTGAATGTTGGTACCCATTGTACATACTTGCATTTATCCAGATAGAACAGTTTGATTACTGTCTGCCCATTACAATTTTAGTGATGGGGGTACAAGGGAGCTGTGAAACCTTATAAGTGTAGTGAGTGTTAGTATAATAAGCTTAAAGTAACTCGGTAGTGTGGGATCAAGAAACTAAAAATATTATTCAATCTTAAACTTAAATAGTTTTTTGAATTAAGCTATTTTCTGTAATATCAGCAACGTTTTTCATGAACACAATACAGAATAGCTAACATTGTTTGTAACTGTTTTACATGTAGCATTACAGAGTGACAAAGCTTCTTTACACCAAAAGTTCCCAGTTGTTCTAAACAAACTGCATATCCCAGGGATTATTCAAATAAGGTCCTTTATTTGTTTTGTGAGGAAAAAATTACTTTTCATAGTAAAATCTGGTTATTTTTACTGACTATGATTTTTTCAAACAACCGAATATAAGAAGCATACTCCAACAGTTACAAGTATAACAAATTTTAAGATCATGAAAGTTCAAGTCTTTCCATCAGTTCTTCCTGCTTCATTCACAAAAAAAAACAGAATTTGCATATTTTGAAATTTAAATTGAGAATTTAAAAACACTCGTATTTCTTTAAAATACAAATTCATGTTTAGGATTTAAAAAAAAAACATCACATATACACCAGATATTATTTTCTGTATCAAAACACCTAAAATTTGCAGTAAACAGATGGTATGTTTGTATAAGCTAATCAAAGATCAGTTGTACACAACATAATTTCAAAAATATATTTAAATAGCATATTATTTACAGAATTATAACAAAATAATATGATTCTAAAAAACAAAGTGAATAAACTTACCAACATAAATGTCTCCATCTGAATTCAGCATTTGTAAGACTCCTTGCGAGCTGCCAAAATATTTTTGACCCCCATCTATTTGTATGCTTCCATTTTTCGCCATTCTAAAATTTTTATAAAAACTTTGTTTAACTAAATACTTGGAATTGATGTTACTCTTTGTCATCTTTCATATTCAAAGCTTTGAAATGTCACATGCTAATATTTCAACAGGTCAGTAAAGTCAGTCCCGAGGTTTACAGCTTTTAGATGTCACATACTATTATTTCAACAGGTCAGTCCTGAGGTTTAAAGCTTTTAGATGTCACATGTTATTATTTCAACAGGTCAGTAAGTTCAGTCCTGAGGTTTAAAGCTTTTAGATGTCACATGTTATTATTTCAACAGGTCAGTAAAGTCAGCCATATTTAATAACATTAAAAACTGCCATAACACTAATTAATTTTTGAAAGTTTTATACATTTTCTTAAACGTATTGTTATTAACACACTTGAATAAGTTAGAAAGACTTTTGGAACAATAGTTGTAAAAGAACTCATGTATGAAGAAGTACTACAACACTTACAAGTTCTGTTATATCAATAATTGTGAGTTTATTTCAGATATTCACAAACTATTTGCATTAACCATCCCCAGTTTTGGACTAATAGACTAAAGGGAAGGCAGCAAGTCAACAGCTCCCACTGTCAACTCATGGCTACTTTATTTTTGAACAGTGGGATACAGCCATCATGCTTACAATACACTTATGGTCTTAAAGTACAGAGAAAGCATTTTTTATTTTGTAATGGGATCCAAACTATAGGCCTTTTGGATCCACAAAAAAATTCAGCACTAAGATAATCTATCACCACATCATTTTCTCTTATCTGAATAAAACTGCCTGAAAGTAACTTGTGACAGTTTCTTTGACTTGCTCAGGTACTTCAACATCCTGCTACTAGCTGGAGGCCCCAAAATAATTCACCTACATTTCACATTACAGTACCACTCTTTTACCTTACATATTTTCAGCAGAAGTGACATCTACCTTTAAATATAGATTTATATTGTTAATGTTATTTAATTTTCAATGGTATCTAAACTTACACCTGAAAATATACCAAAATATTTTGTAATACTGATGTTGAATGAAATTCAACAAAACTAAAGTTAGGCCATTTTTTTTTTATTGAATATTAAATTCAAGGTATAATCAAGATTGAAAACCAAGTTTTAAAGTGTTTTTCATTTTTAATTAACTTTTCACCAATAGAATTAAATTCTTAATATCATTAGTAGAAGGTAACTTTGCATGAAAAAATAATAATTCAATTTGGAACCTCATTACATTTAAAATGTTCAATATTTTCTGCTCTACTACAGTCAAGTAAACAATTTCAACAGTAACAAGTCATTATTAATTTTGGTACTGCATGAGAGTAAACAGCTACCAGCAACTTTTTTTAAAGAAAGCCTTCTCCTGTAGAAGGCTATGAATCCTTCAGCAGTACTCAAAGTATGGATTGCAACGTCTGATCTAGTACAAAATATTATCAAAGCACCAAACACTTTCATTTCCCATGATGAGTACAAGTAATTGATAAAATCATTTAAAGAAAAGGGCCATAATAGCTTAATTTCTTCAGAATTTGGTCAAGAGGGAAAAAATGACAGGCTTAGGTCAATATGTAAGGACAAACAGGTTGGCTGGTTGGATTTGTGGGATCAGTTCAGTGGGAAAAGGAAGCTTTTTGGAATGGATGATTTACATTTAAATAGAGTAGAGCTTGGCTTATTTGCAAGGGCTATTAACTTGACTCTAAAAGCAGCTTTAAACTGGAACTAGACAGTGGTGAGGGTCAGAATAAACTAACAGAAGTAGTTTCAGGGGTATGCTAAACTGTTGTTATTGTAATTTTAAAAGAATAAGAAATGAAAAAGAATTAAAAACACTAAGTGGGTACAGGGGATTTTGAAGTCATAGGAATAGCTGAAACATAATTAAATGTAAGCACTTTTAATTACATGAATTTCTTTGAAATATAAGGTTATTCAATAGAGATAAAGTATTAAAAAGAGGGGTAGGAGTGGTTCTATATTCAAAATGTATTTGATGTCATCAGGACAAACAACCTAAACACACACAAAAAATATATTTCTAAATTTATGTATATAAGGCAAATGGACATGAAAACTTTACTCATAAAAACAGGAGAAAGACATTTTTCAGTCAAATATGCCAGACAAATGAACATGAAAACTTTACTCGTAAAAACAGGAGAAAGACATTTTTCAGTCAAATATACCAGACAAATGAACATGAAAATCTGATTTTCAAATAACTATCTTGCCAGATGAACTTCAGCAAAATATGCCAGTAAGAAAAGTAACCTTAACCATTCAATTATTTGGTAAAATATGCAAAAATAACCTTAACCATTCAATTATTTGGTAAAATAAGCAAGAATAACCTTAACCATTCAATTATTAGGTAAAATAAGCAAGAATAACCTTAACCAGTCAATTATTTGGTAAAATATGCAAGAATAACCTTAACCAGTCAATTATTTGGTAAAATATGCAAGAATAACCTTAACCAGTCAATTATTTGGTAAAATATGCAAGAATAACCTTAACCAGTCAATTATTTGGTAAAATAAGCAAGAATAACCTTAACCATTCAATTATTTGGTAAAATAAGCAACAATAACCTTAACCAGTCAATTATTTGGTAAAATATGCAAGAATAACCTTAACCAGTCAATTATTTGGTAAAATAAGCAACAATAACCTTAACCAGTCAATTATTTGGTAAAATAAGCAACAATAACCTTAACCAGACAATTATTTAGTAAAATATGCAAGAATAACCTTAACCAGTCAATTATTTGGTAAAATAAGCAACAATAACCTTAACCAGTCAATTATTTAGTAAAATATGCCAGTAAATAAGCAACATTATCATAGCTGTTTGGTAAACTGTACCAGTAAATAAGCAACACTATCCTTAACAAGTCAGTTGTTTGGTAAAACATATATAAACATTATCTTTATCTCAAAGGAAATGAGAAAAATTGTCCCAGTAAATAGAGACCTATTAATGGTTATAAAAAGTTTTGAAAGTTTGATAAAAGGTGCATTGCAGAGTCATTTATCAAAGTTTAAAATTTTTTCGAATAATCAACATGGTTTCACTTGGGGAAAATCTTGCCTTACTAATCTTTTGACATTCTTTGAAAAGGCTACAACTTATATAGATGAGGGTAAGGGTGTAGATTTAGTGTATCTGGAATTTGAGAGAGTATTTGACAAGGTGTCAATATAAAAAGGCACTGTAAAGAAGTTATCTCTATAGGTATGGGGGATAAGTTTTTTCATTAGGTAAAAACCTTGTTGGATGGAAGAAAGCAGAGGTTTATTGTTAATGGAGTTCAGTCAAACTGAATTAATGTCAGGAGTGCGGTACCTCAGGTCTCAATGTTAGGGCCTTTGCTCTTTTGATTTCCATCAAATATGCATGAAGAAATGGTCAATAAATTATTTATATCTGCTGATGACATTAAAGTCTTCAATGTTGTTGACTGTAAGGAGGATGCAGCTGTTTTACAAATGGATTATCCACAGACACTGCCACTATTAAGCTGGTCAGAAATATCTGCTGATGACATTAAAGTCTTCAATGTTGCTGACTATAAGGAGGATGCAGCTGTTTTACAAATGAATTATCCACAGACACTGCCACTATTAAGCTGGTCAGAAAGATACTTGATAAGCTAATTTTGTTTAAATACCAGTAGGAATTTATTTGTAATTTCAAGTAATTAAATCGACTCAGATACTAATCTACACACAAGGTTATTTATATAGGCCTTACACTAAACTATTATATGCTTGCAGTGTTATTGTAAAATGTGTCATGTGTTGTTTTTAAATGATTACTTCAGAGAACTCGTTTGTAATTGATATAGATGTTTTCATTCATCAGTACAACACGCAAGGTTATTTATATAGGCCTTACACTAAACTATTATATGCTTGCAGTGTTATTGTAAAATGTGTCATGTATTGTTTTAAATGATTACTTCAGAGAACTCGTTTGTAATTGATATAGATGTTTTCATTCATCAGTACAACACACAAGGTTATTTATAT
>NW_013668496.1:139531-142985 GCF_000517525.1 Limulus polyphemus | reverse complement strand
CTGTTTTTTTTTTTGGCATATTTGTTGTCATCTCTATATCTATATAATATACTCTCTAATAAATTCTAATGGGAGTTTCTTGGTATCTTCCAAAGTGTAATCACCTCTCAACTTTATAAAAGTTTTTTTCCCTATTTTATGAAATTATTTCAGGAAACAAGTTTCCATAGAATGCACTCATAAGATACTAACGTTATCAGTGATGACAAAGCCCTATACGTATCACACAGACCAATTAAGATACTACGTTATCAGTGATGACAAAGCCCTATACGTATCACACAGACCAATTAAGATACTACGTTATCAGTGATGACAAAGCCCTATACGTATCACACAGACCAATTAAGATACTACGTTATCAGTGATGACAAAGCCCTATACGTATCACACAGACCAATTAAGATACTACGTTATCAGTGATGACAAAGCCCTATACGTATCACACAGACCAATGGTTTCAGCTGCTACCACCTTTAGGTAAGTACTAAGAAGGATACTGTGTGTGGTGGTAATTACCATCTAATAATTAGATAAATGGCCACCATATGATGATAAATGTTTATTTATTTTGCATAATTCTGAATAATTAGTTTATAAAAATATTTAAAAAAATTAATTACATAAGAATATATACAAAAACAACTATATCTTTTTTCTAGTATTTCACAAAAACATTCTTTGTGTATATTTTATCATAACCTGTGTATGTCTGTGATATTTTATACTTCTACTAGTTGCACAAGATTACATAATTAAAATGCAACATTAATTTAATAAAAACAAAAATTAGCGGAAGGACCTCTACAACATGTTTAAATCTGTGGAAAGTTAACCTCAAATACAAATTAAACTTAATGACATTTGTCATATTTTAATAGTGTATGCACATATTCAAACTATATGTGCGTACATTTATGTAAAATTTTAAGGTTGATATGAAAAATTAAAGAAGGTTTCCCAAGTGTAGGCATTTGCACATGAATTTTTTTATCATAATGTTATCAAGAAATAGATTATGCTCAACATCACATATTAAATTGAAAAAAAACAAAAGGATCAGTAACTAATTAATAATTACCGTTAACTGATTGTATAGACTACTAACTATGACGACAAATGAAATAGTCAATTTGAAAGTTAGATATCAAAATTACTAGTCACGTTTAAATGCTGACCTTTCTATTCGCACTGAATGCATTACTCCATCGTTTATTTTCTCTAACGACCGGATTTCTGCTGGACCACTGCCAAGTTCATAACTACAAAAAAATAGCAACACATCGACACTATTAGAAGCCACCTTAATATCCAACTACACAGTTTTAATAATTTATCTGAACACCCGATTCTGTCTAGTTTCACATAGAAAGTATAATAAAAATCAGAATAATTAATGTTGAAAAACTAACCTGAGTTCAAGGAACCCATCAACTACGCCAATAACTAAATAGTCTCGGCCTTTTCCTTCTGTTTTAGGATTTTGTCCATGAAAAAATATTAAACCACTGTCTTCACTGGTAGTGAAACTGAACTGAATGATTTCAGTTGTCAATATTGAAGTATGTGGTAGGAGCTGTCTGTCAAAAACCAGGTAGCTGTGATCTTGAAATGCAGCGATGTCATCAAATGTAACCACTGGAAAATATGAAATAATAAAATTATTTAATACTTCTATTTTCTAAGTGTTATTACAGCAGAAAATATCAATAACAGCAAGTGTAGCCATATGATGAATCAATCCATTCTAGACATTGTAATATTTTGGTTTAGAACACTACATATTCATGAAATGCTATTGCAAATTAGCTCAATTATTTATTGTGTTAATTGTAATTTCTGATCCACAAAGGTAGTTTACTTTCATCAATAGTTAGTTGTAATATGAAAAGTTTCTTTAAAAAATAAAAACAATGTGAAAGTTCAAGTTACAACTAGAAACAAGCAATAAGTTTACTTTAAACAATATTTATGTGTGGAATGGAAAATATTACTTCTTTTTACAAAGACCCACTTAACAAAAACTCATCATTCTTAAATATTCAGTGGTGAATTTCAATATACATTTTTTTTAAAATTTGAACAGTGATAAATGAATGCCAAATATCATAAGAGTCAAATGAATTATATACAGTCATGGTTACAACCGCTGAGGGTAAATCATAAAACATGAACATAGTGAATGTGGTGGAATACAAAGGATCAAGTGATTCACTATACTCCTGTCTTTTACTCATTACCTAATAATCTCCTGTGCTCCATTCTTGTACTTGTGACCCAATAACCCTCTGTATATGCTTATTCTTGTGACCCCTGTAATCATGATATAATAAATTTCTGTATTTTACTCAGCTATTTGCTTGTACTTCTGACCCAGTATTCTTTGCTGCTTTTACTTCTGGCCATTAATGTCTTACCATATTAATTACTGTAGTTATGGAGTTTTGAATATAATTCACCTAACTCACTGCTTACATTGACACCATACTTGTGTCTTATACTCATGACCCAATAAGCCTCTCTTATACTCATGACCCAATAAGCCTCAGTGATTGAGTATGGTGAATCACTGAGGCTTATTGGGTCATGAGTATAAGACACAAGTATGGTGAATCACTGAGGCTTATTGGGTCATGAGTATAGTAAAGCATAGAGGGTTACTGAATCATAAGTAAAAAGATGCGAGTATTGTGAAGTGCAGATGGTTATTAAATCAAGAGTGAATCTGATAAAGTATAGAGAGTTTAGAGTCATGAGTGTAAGCAGTGGTTCTTAACTAAAGTCATTTAATGATGAACATTAAGTGATGTAAATAGCTAAGTTAAAAGTGAGTGTAGTTAAGCATCAGATGTTATTAGGTAAAGAGCACAAAGCAATTGGTATGTACGAGTTGATAAAATATATAGGGCTACATTGTTACAAGACTGTTGTGAAGGTTATTTATGACTAATGGTAGCAATTTGCATATCTAATAATCTTACCTCTGACCATCCCCTTGACTACACAAGTTAAAAACTCTGACTCTTGCTGAAACTACAGTTGAAGTGTGATGATTTGCAACTGTAGTAGAGATTAAAATTGAACTGACTTTTTCTGGGCATTAAATAACAGGAATTTCAAAGCTCACCAATTATACAATTATAAGAGCATGCATGATATGAAAGTTTAGAACTTTTGAAGAGAGATACACTAGTTTCACCAAACTTTTACAGTAAAGCAAGAGAAGACCAAGTTAACTGCCACAAGGGAAAGCATCAAGGAGATTCAATAGTTTGTTAATATAAGTAACCCCAAAACAGCAAATGAAGCAGGAACCAGAGTAAGAGATACCAAAGCCATATCTATAAACTTCTCCCAGCGCACACAGCTGAACAGAAGGAAAACTGTTGAAAGCTTTTAAAGAATTATCTGGAATTTGAAAAACTCAAATATGTTGCCACATTGGGAGAAACAT
>NW_013668496.1:131513-138608 GCF_000517525.1 Limulus polyphemus | reverse complement strand
GGGTCATGAGTATAAGACACAAGTATGGTGAATCACTGAGGCTTATTGGGTCATGAGTATAAGACACAAGTATGGTGAAAAACTCAAATATGTTGCCACATTGGGAGAAACACGTATTCATTTAACTAACTAAAACATAATCCTGTTGGTGATACAATATTTGAAAAATAATACAGAGCATGTTTAAAAACGTTTTCTAAGGGGATTTGTAGTTGTTGCAAGTTACACCTATAATGTAAAGGTAAACACCAAGAGAACTGAAGAATATATTATGGTGAACTCTACACGCTGACACAACTGTAATGTGAGAAAATATATCTTTGTATGGACTGGATGCCAGTAAGGAATAGCTCCATCAAGATAAATTATCGAGCCACATATCTAACTCGGCAAGCCACTCCACAAGGTTCAAATACAAACAGGAATTCGTATTGTACCATTTACGATTATATATAAATATATCAGCTCACTCATCAGGTGCATCTTCTGTGGATTGGTTGGTTGGTTTTGAGTGTTTTAAATGGGCTCACTAAAACAATCATCAATGCATTATGAAAGGATTTCGGAGGACAACATTGACCTTAGGATGTTGCACAAAATCCTCCTGCAGTAACAATTATAGTGTATAACCAAGGATAACACATAGAATGCCAACAGTTTTGGAAGAGAATGAAACTGTAAGGATTAGGCACTTATCTTTGTATCATTAACACAGATGTATTTATATTTGTTGGACCATAATCACAATCAATGAATATAATGGACCATACACATACCTTTTTCACACACAGTTCCAGCAAAACCCAATGGGCAGTTACATCTGTAGGAGTTATCGGTTCCAATGCACGTTCCACCATTTTTACAAGGTTGCAACACATGGCACGGAGCCACTTCAATTTCACAGTTATCACCTGCAATATTTCATATAGTTTTAGGGTGAATATTCAACATTTTGTTAGCCAAGTATTACTAAGCAAAAGATATCTCTGTCTGGATAGAAAATAATTCAGTTGGGTTCTTATTTACAGTCTCAATATTTGAAACTCAGAGAACATACCATAAACTTTGATAATAATCATGGTACAAAACAGCTAAAAATGGAATATAACAGAGTAGTTAAAACACAGATATTTTAACCAATCTTTTATATAACATTTTTATTTGTTTTACACATTATTTACATTAAATATTTATTAAGTAAGTTTTAATACGTCTCTTAGAGCCATCTTCGAGCTAATTTATAATATGAACAAAGTTTTGAAATGACTAAACAATTATATGTTTTTGCATTTTAAAAAATCAATGCAATTTTGTATGTAAGCATTCATAATCTTATTACCAAAAATTACAAATGGTTCACTATAATTGTAATTCTGCATTTTACTTAGTAAAAGAACATACTTAACTGGAAAGGAACACTACATTTTCACCATGGATATAAAATCATTGTACACATCTATCTCACACAATGAGGGTTTAATTGCACTAAAACATTTCTTAGACCAAAGACTCATACTGGACCCTCCAAAACACACACACACACACTTCTACATGTAGCCAAACTTGCAGTCACACTTAGCGCCTTTAATTTTAATAGTAACTACTACAAATAGATCTGCATGGTCGGTATGGGGACTAAAATAGGCCCCACCTTTGTTGGATACCCCAAAAACTGCTTAAACAATGCAATGGATCAGTACCCATGATATATCATTAATACATTGGGATTGCATCCATGCCAAATTTAGATTTAGAAACGTTTTCTACACTATATTTCCTCTTTCTACCCTTCTTTAGAATTTATGTGAGAAATATCTGACACAACATTCTCCTTTCTTGACATTAACATACAAATACAAAACAACCATCTGAAACACGTACATAAACATACCTACATTTTGGATCTTTCCATCAATACAGTAACCAAAAGTCAATACTGTATTCACAATTTCTACAACTATGCAAGCTACTTAGTGATGATAATGGTTAAAAATCAAAATCCAAAGACATGAAAACTTTCTTTTCTAAAAGACACTACCATGATTCTCTCATTCATGATGCAGCCATCAAAGCTAACTCGTAAACCCAAGAGCAAACAGCCATGAAAGAACACACCAATCATGTTCCACTTGTGTTAACATATCAGACCAACAAGAAGATCAAAGATATTATACTAAATAATTACAGAAGACTTACTGAAGACTACCACTAAACCTCTTTTCAAGAACCCACCTATTACTTCTTGTAGACATGACTGTTAGGTTTTTTTTTATGTAGGGGCCAGATTCTTTACAGTAGGTGTCTGTGACTTGTTGGTGATAAATTTCAGTAATAAACAAACAGGATACAATACACTTGTTTTAAAATAATATGTTAAAGCAAATCAAATGTATACATACAACTATTCTTTATACTGTTGGTTATCAAGTTGTATCCAGAGCTTTAAAAACAGTCTTTCTGTCCAAAGTCCACACAGGTTGGTTTACTTTAGAACACAGTTAACAAGATGAATTATTCTTCTCTTCTGTGTTGTTACAATACAGTCTGTGATAATTTCACTTTAAAATCACTACTATAACTGTTGATTACCACAGTTTTATCCAGAGCTTTAGATGATTGTCTCTTTTTCAAAGACCACACAGGCTGGTTCAATTACTTTAAAACACAAAATTTAGTTATTTTTAGAAGCGAAAGTTATACCAGGTTTGTTTATGGAACTGTATGAATCATTTGCTATGTAGTTCAATTGTTGTGAATTGATGTCATGTTACTTGAACCCTCTGAATTTTTCTCATTGCTTTAAGTAGGTATTGTTGCATCATTTATCTAGTAGTGTGTGGAATGTTTGAGACTGCTGTCGTGTGTGTGTGTGTGTAATATATGCATTGATAAAGTTACATATAGTTAGATTGATAGATAAATAGTGTATAGTGGCTATTTTTAAAGTGAATTATCATAGATTGTATTGTAACAACAGAGTGGAGAACGAATAGCTTGTCTTGTCAATACACTTGTACTATACTTAAAACCATCTAAATCATAATACTTACATTAACGTAAAAATGAAATTAAACTGTCATGTATATCTAAAAAAGATAAAAAAACCTAAAACAAATCCTGGTACACAGTAACCTTAAACAAAAACAAAATGATACTCCAGGCACTCAAACATGTAAATGTAATGGGCATTTTGCTTGTCCAAATATAAACAGCCCCACACATATACAAGGAGAAAGCACAACTTTCAACATAATACAATCCTTTTACATGCACCACTGAATGTATCGTTTACTGCATAATTTGCAAAAAATGATAAAGCACGAGACCATCTAAACTATATTAAACTGCAGAACCAAGATACACCTATAGACAAACATTTCATCATCAACAACCGTACAGTTGAGGACCATTCGATTCTGGGACTTATTGGTGCTCCAACATACATTTACAAAAGAGAACGACTGAAAAAAAAGAGATTAACGTACAATCTTGGAACCCTAAAACCATATGGTTTAAATGAATGCTTTTCTTTTCTATAAATTATCATTTTTTCCATATTTTGTTATCTTTCTATTCCTCTCACTTTATGACTTCTAATATTCATGTAAAAGAGATAATTTTGCAGAAAAATTTCATGCTCAACATGAAATTTTGAAATACGGTAATGATAAGTAACCAAGTCATACACCAACCTTTAGCCAACTCTAATGGTTTTATAATAGGGTAATGATATGTAACTAAATCATGCACAGTTTCATTTTCTTAATCTTCTATACAAAATAATTGTATTAATCTTTTGAAATTAGTCATTCCTTCATTTAATTTCTTTTTTATATCTTCAGAAAGTAAAACGTTTTATTTCACTCAGACTTTAATACCACATCATCTTTCTTTCAGTCCACCTGTGACAAATCACTGGACTAATCCTTCCACAATAAATCCATAAACATCTAGTTTATGAGGAGAGGTAACTGTGTGCTTGGTTTATTATTGAATTATCACTGTGTTCAATGTTTCATTGGTCTGTCAAAACATGTAGTACGTATTAAAATGTTTCATTATGCTAACAAATCATTGTGTCTTATATATACACACACAAGTACATGACATGGTTTGTTTCCTGATTTGCTCACCGACAACACCATGATGACAGTCACATCTGTAATTATCTGGTCTAGAACCATCTTCATGACATATGCCATCATTCAGGCAGGGATTTGGTAAACAAGGTGACCGTCCTCCACAGTCAACAACATTTGCTGAATCCACAACAGAGTTCACAAGGTCTATATTTAAACCATTTACCTCCACCTACAAAACACATACAAACATGTATACTAAAACAGTTTTCTTCCAACACACAGTGGTTTTTTTGGTTGTAAAAATTAATATTTTACTTGATTTTGTAAAATATTTCCAAAGTTGTCCCTATTTTTGGATGCTTTATAAACCTTCCATATAATCATAATAAATAAAAGAATGAAAAAGAAAAACCCTTCAATAATATCCAAACTCTTTAATAATTAGCTTATTTAGCAATTAGCAACGATATTTATGCAAGTTTTATCCTTCAATTACACTCATAATCTACCTGGTGCTAAAATTCAAGACTTGCCTATTTTGGAGAATTTGCATCACATGTTTTGAATTAAGGCCCATGTAATTTGTTTTATGAATACAGCCTCCTAACCATTTTTCTAAATATATTTATTTGTGTTACTTAGTACAAACAACTAGTTTCTCAATACCTTCAGTACATTTAAACTTAAAACTACATTGATATTTTCAATATTGAAGCATATCACAAGATATACTGAACACACTTTAAACAGTTTAATACATAGAAATATATTATGCACTGATACAAACCCGTACAATTTTTCTTACATCACAACATGTTGAAAGAAAACAATTTTTTATTCATATACATCAGAACAAGTTTATTATGCAAATTCTGATAGTGCTTTTGAAAATGAAAAAATATTCAAATTTCTCACATGAGAGAGACAGCCATCAAAACCATGGGAAACTTCAGCAAAAGGTGACACAGTAACCCGTTGCAGATCTACTCCACCAATATATAGAGGTAGTTGTAAGTTAAGGCCCCTAGTAAAACCAGGTGACAAACCCTTCACTGCTTCGCCATCATTAACTACCAAAGATCCTTCTCTCAATTCTCTTTCAGCAACGATGGTAGCCCACGTATCCTTCTGCAGTTTTTCTGGACTTCGAATAATAGCTGGTCCTAAAGATATCAAAAGTTCATTATCATTAAATAACCATTCTAAGTATTACAATAGCAGGTACTACAACCAGAATAAAGGAAACATGCTCCATGTGGGAATTAAGAATTGGTCAGAAAAATTATTTAATGAGAACACCAAATGAAGCAGTGGATTTAAATAATATTTGCACATAAATTCTAATTATAACTATGTAAAATTCAAGTCAAAATTCATAATCACAGAATCTAAACCATTACCACACCTTCATTAAACACTCTAGCTATTCATTATAAAATAAAATCTGGACTTAATGAAAGAGAATCACAAACAGAATCAAAATACAAAGGTGATAAATAACACTTATCAACATAAAAATACATAACCCTGGTCATTCAGTCAACAAAACATGTACTGATGAGGATTGTTTAACTAAATGGCATATAAAAATAAACTCACAATATTAGGGGTAAAGTCTGATATGATAAACATTTATGATGACAACTAATAATCAGAGATGGCAAAGATTGGGCATTTAAACTAATTGAACAGGCCTGAGTGGATACTTGATAAGAAGCAGAGAGCTAATATATATGTATATAGTATCTATATGTCCATAATATCTATAGTGTTGAAGAATTTATTGTACACACATTAACTTGTTCTGAATATATATATATAATTATTTTGAAAACAAGTGCATTCTGTTTATTCATCGTTGAATTGATTTCTAACAAGTTATCGCTGTAGTCCCAAAAACAACATAGTATATATTTATACTATTAAGGATTATAACTAAAAGACTTTTATTTTGACAACTGGCAAAAAGAATAATCTATATTTTTAAATTCTAACATAAATTATGAATGGACTATTGTTAAATAACAAGGAGAATCAGTGACATTGGCTCAAGTAAGTAACTAAGTTTAGAATGGATTGTTAAGTAAAAATAAGAATCAGTGACATTGGCTCAAGTAAGTAACTAAGTTTAGAATGGATTGTTAAGTAACATAGAGAATCAGTGACACTGGCTCTGGTAAATAACTAAATTAAGAAGGGATTGTTAAGTAACATAGAGAATCGGTGACATTGGCTCTGGTAAATAACTAAATTAAGAAGGGATTGTTAAGTAACATAGAGAATTGGTGACACTGGCTCTGGTAAATAACTAAATTAAGAAGGGATTGTTATTAAATAAGAAAATCTCTTTAGAACTTCAGTTGACAAGCTGAACTATCTTCTCTATTACTATCACACTAGTATTCTCTGTGATTCACTTACAATTGTGGCATGAGTTACCATAATCATTTGGTCTTCTTTCTTCTGAAGATCCTCTGCTCCTTTTGTCAAAGTGCACTCAGGCTGATTCAATTATTTTAGAACCACCCTTTGATGGAATAAAGTTACTTTTTTTTATATTCTTTTCTACGGTTAGTTTCACTCTAACTTATTAAATGTTAGGCCTATCACTTCTACAGTACTTAACAAACAGACAGATAATTGTGAAATAGAATAAAGTTAGCGTGAAACTTCACACCAACTTAATTCTCTTTTGCAATTATCTGTGTTTGTCTGTTATTGCCTCTTGTCTCACAGTATTTATATCTTTATCACTTAATTGTCTGTCCACCTTCTATATTCTTGACGTTGATGTAATGCATGAGGTTCGATATGCTCAACATCAATGAATTAATAAAACTTTCTACAGTCATCTGCTTTTAACAAAAATTAAACAATAATAAAATATTTACCCACAAAACTAAATTAATCAATAATATCTGAATAAAACAGTCTTTTATATTATGACATAAACCCTTCTTAAAGATATAATAATTTTTTTTTTTTATATATGTACAAAGATTGTTCTTAGTTC
>NW_013668496.1:128112-130513 GCF_000517525.1 Limulus polyphemus | reverse complement strand
AATGTCGATCATTGGCCTTCTTGTCATAAAAAAATGCTTCTGACTACCTTGAGTTGCATACAATCTCTGTTGAGCAAGTTGACAGGTCTCCCCCAGTTGGTTTCTGAGGGACTAACACATACTGGTATGTGTTCCTTACTTCTGAATCTTCTTCTCCCATCCATAGCTCTTTCAATATTTGCATTGGACTTTGTACTGTTCTACCATACAGTAACTTGAAGGGTGAAAATCCTGTACTTGCTTGTGGGACTTCTCGATAAGCAAATAATACTGCCTGCAAGTACCTGTGCCAGTCATGTGGTCTCTCTTGGCACATCTTTTTTAGCATACTCTTTAAAACACCATTGACTCTCTCGCAAAGTCCATTACATTTTGGATTGTTCGGGGTGGAAAAGAGTTGCCTAGTACTTATGAGTCTGCACACTTCTTGCATCAGTTCTGAAGTAAACTGAGTTCCTCTGTCACCCAGGATTTCTCTTGGAAAGCCTACTCTGCAAAATATCTCCAGTAGGGCTTATGCTGCACTCTCTGTTTCTATCTTTGCCAGTGCTATTGATTCTGAATAATGTTTTGCATAGTCGACTACTGTTAGCACATACCGGTTGTCAGACAAGTACTGGTGGCCCAATCAAGTCCACAGCTACTCTGCTGAATGGCTCTTCTATGAGAGACATGTTCCCCAGTGGCACTTTGGTTACCTTCCCTCTAGGTATTGTCCTTTGGCAGATGTCACATGACCTGCAGAGTCTACTCACATCTCTGATGACTCCCGGCAAATGGAAGTTATTGGTGATTCTGTCTGCCATTTTCTTTGTTCCTAAGTGTTCTCACACAATTTTATGAGCCAACTTCATCCCTTAGGTCTGGTATTCTGTTGGTACCATGATCTGTTTAACTGTATAACTGCCTTGATAGATTTGGGATACAACTCTCTTCCCATCCTCTATTGTATAAGTATCTTTCCCCTTTGTTTTGTGCTTGACTATCTACTGTCCAAACGTTTGTGCAGTTTAGGGTATTTCTTCTATACTTTCTTCAGTTCCTGCAAACCTAAATTCGGGATATCGCCTTTTGACACTTACAGGGGCTTGATGCCTTTTTTGCTTTGCTTTTCTTGAGCTCTGGTGGTGACAGCAGATGTTTCATCAATCTTCTTTCTGTCTAGTTCCTCCAAATTTCTACTACCTGGTATGTTCCTATCACCGAGTCGTGTATTGATTTCTTGATAAATGTGATCTCAAAGTTTCCTACATAATATGGAGTATCCACATTTATTTTTGTTATGGGAAATTCTCACTATTCCATCAATTAGCACATACAGACATACCTTGCTTGTCATCTGATCATTGGATACTAGACTGGTTCTCAATGCTGCACTACTGCACTCAGTGTCTTGTAGAACCTTCACTTTCTTGTCTCCAAGATAATCTTCACATATTGGCATATTATGTTTTATTGACATCTCTTGATATTTGTCACATGCTCCAATCACTATTGGCACTGTTGATTCTTTTGCTAATTTCAGCTAACCATTAGTCTTGCTTTGATCAATCACGTTTTCTTGTATTGAATTTAATAAGTAGTCTTGATTCTTTTTCTTTTGGCAGCAGCATTCATAATGCCAATCACTCTTTTCTTGTTTCTCACCAGCACTGTCTTTCTAAATGGCTCTAGCTGCTTTATGTTGAGGTTTCTGCTGTTGTTTGGTGGTAATGAACTTGCACTTCTTTGCAATTTTCCCCCTTTTTATAACAAACATAACACCTCTTATACCCTCTGTCTATTAACTTCCTTTCACCTTTGGTAAATTCCTACTTCTGGTCAGCCATTACTGGTTTCCAATTTAACTGGACATTCTTGGACTTGCCAGTTATACTACCTCCATGGACTTCCATATACTGTTCTGCCAACTTGATCATCTTGTCTACATCATTTGACATGGTCATGAATTATTCATGTACTAATTGGTCTGCCAGTCCCTCAAAACTAATTTCACACATGGCCATGTCAGTCCATCTGGTGAAATATTGCTGCAGACATGCCACAAACTGAAATACAGTTTCTCCAGTGTTGGGTTTGCTCTGAGCTTCTGATGAAAACCTTCTTCAGTAAGTTCATATCGTTTCAGTAACGCTCCTTTTAATTTGTTATAATCCATGGCATCTTCTGATATCATGCCTGCATGTACTTGTAGGCCTTTTTCTGTGAGAAGTGGGGTGAGACAGACTGCCCAGTCACCTTTGTCACATTTCTAACTTGGGGTGAATCTTTTATATCTCTCCAGGAAAGCATCCACGTCATCTTTATGTTCATCAAATTTGGGCAGCTTGGGTTGGCTAGCCCTGACTCCATTGTCATTCTTTGGTCCTTCTTCCTTCTCAATTTGTGCTCTTATTCCCTC
>NW_013668496.1:126570-127280 GCF_000517525.1 Limulus polyphemus | reverse complement strand
CACCGATTCTCCTTGTTGTTTTACAACAGTCCATTCACAACTTACTTACCAGAGCCAGTTTCACCGATTCTCCTTGTTGTTTTACAACAGTCCATTCACAACTTACTTACCAGAGCCAGTGTCACTGATTCTCCTTGTTATTTAACAATCTGTTCATTGCTCTGTTACTTAACTGAGCCAGTGTCACTGATTCTCCTTGTTATTTAACAATCTATTCATTGCTCTGTTACTTACCAGAGTCAGTGTCACTGATTCTCCTTGTTATTTAACAACCTATTCATTGCTCTGTTACTTAACTGAGCCAGTGTCACTGATTCTCCTTGTTATTTAACAATCTATTCATTGCTCTGTTACTTACCAGAGCCAGAGTAACTGATTCTCCTTGTTATTTAACAATCTATTCATTGCTCTGTTACTTACCAGAGCCAGTGTCACTGATTCTCTTTGTTGTTTTACAACAGTCCATTCATTGCTCTGTTACTTACCAGAGCCAGTGTAACTGATTCTCCTTGTTATTTAATAATCTATTCATTGCTCTGTTACTTAACTGAGCCAGTGGCACTGATTCTCCTTGTTGTTTTACAACAGTCCATTCATAACTTACTTACCAGAGCCAGTGTCACCATTTCTCCTTGTTATTTAAAAAAATCCACTTGTAACTGAGTTACTTACCTGAGCCAGTGTCAAATCGAAACTCCACACTACCATTT
>NW_013668496.1:113045-126245 GCF_000517525.1 Limulus polyphemus | reverse complement strand
ATAATCCATTTGTAACTTACTTACCAGAGCCAGTTTCACCGATTCTCCTTGTTATTTAACAATCTATTCATTGCTCTGTTACTTACCTGAGCCAGTGTCACCAATTCTCCTTGTTACTTAACAAAAAATCCACTTGTAACTGAGTTACTTACCTGAGCCAGTGTCAAATCGAAACTCCACACTACCATTTTTAATAGCTAAAGAAGCAAAATCTCCCTGTCCACTTTCACTCTGTGCTGAGTATACAAGAATTCCATCCTTAACATCTCTTGGCTTTATCCTCATATTTAGGTTGAGGTTACGTAATGCTTCAGGTGCAGGGTATGCCAGGAAAGAATCTCCAGAGAGAGATGGCTCAACAATAACTACCTCTGAAATCAACCATTGATTAGATACACAATTAGAAACATGATATGGTAAATTGTATGACAATTATTTACTTCATCTTTCTGTAAAACACGTTATTTTGATTTCTAACATCTTTCTTAGTTATTTGCCAAAGCCAGTGTCACTGATTCTCATTTTTACTTAACTTAATACTTAACAATCCATACTTAACTTTGTTAATTGCCAGAGCCACCATCACTCCATATTATTAAACAACAATCCATTTTATATAAGCCATACAAATATTTCTAACTACTGTTACCTTTGATAAAGTCAGCTTGCTAAAGAAAATTGAAACCGTTGTACCGTTTTTATCTTCCAATTAAGTCACTTTCAAAGTTTTTGTAATCTTCATTTCAAAAGTTCTACTCTACCCTTTATTAAAGAACTATAATTGCCTCTGTCAACTACAAAGGCCAATTTAAAAGAACAAAAATTATATTTTCTTAATAAATTTGTCATGCAATAAAATTCAGTTTTACTTCTAATAATATCAATACTACAGTTAACTTTTAAATATGCTATCATAGAATACACGAGAAATATGCATATCTGTCTAAACTGAAACACGATGAATAAAACTCAAATAACTTAAAATCTAAATAATAAATATGTTGACAATATTTATTCATCACAGGTATTAAATCTTTCTTTTTTTTCATAATTAACACACTGAGTGCCGTAACGTATAACTAATCATCAACATTGTGGTGCCAAATACACTATGAAGATTTACAATTAACCCAGCTTTATATAAGTGTCACATATGAAAATGTTAGGTTTTATGACCTCACAGAGGTACCCTATACGATGTGACCAACTGGTGAGTCTCATGGCTCTAAAAGAAAAATATAATGTGAGTGTGCTTAGTGACCCACCAGTGGGAGTCACTCTAACTCAATTATTTCTATTTGTAATCACCACTGCCTAAACTGTTGCTTCTATTATTTTCTGAATAATTTCTGTCCAAAACAGCTTATGTGACAACTGGTAAATTTTATGGATCCTCAAATGTAAAGGAAGATTCATCAGAATGTTACCAGGAACCCTCTCCTGATTGCTTCAATTGCTTTTATTTCCCAAGTTTTCTGTGTTCCATCAAATATGTGCAATATCGAAATGAAGTAGATATAAAAGTGTACCATTTACAAAGTGCCAGATAATATTCCCAACATCCTTAGCTTTAGTGAAGGAATAATACATGAAAAACTGTACTGTTACCCTTCAGTGAGTCACACAGCAGCCAAAATGTTAAAATTAGTCTAATTTTGCATAAGCATACACTTTGAAATAATTTAAACATTTAAATAAGCAATAAAGATCTCTAATTCTCTTTAAGAAAGTTAGCACACAGTGGAGTAAAATATCATCATAGCTTTCATGGACTCTATGTTTTTAACCCATCACAACTTATTTCGAAATAATATTGAATTTCCATCAATGCACTAATGAAAGTCTTCATAAGTCACAAAAATGAGTATATTTGCACTTTACATTTTCAAACTGTATCTACACAACAAGAAAATCCATGGTTACTAAAACACAATTTTTTTTTTATTAATCTATACTTTCTAAATATTTCACTAAATTAAGAGATCAGACTTCACTGCAACTAGTACCTTTAACTACAGAAAAGAAGCTATATTTAAGTAACTTCATTAAACTATTTTTTCTTACAAATCAGTTCAAAGTATTTCCCTACAGCATTAAAAAGAATAATATGATGATGCTTAATATTAATAACTGTCCAAAAAAATAAATGGTAACACCTGAAAGTCTCAACTCTAGGAAGCACTTTAGCATCCATCATTAAGGGATATAAACTGCATATAGAATTTTCTGATAATTGTTATAAATTAAATAACATGAAAAGAGATAAAAATTATTAAGATTACTGAATTACAAATTTTAGAACAATTAATGCTAATTTATGGAATTTGAAAAATTAAACAATATCTTACTGAAGAACAGTTATATTCAAACAGTGAGCACACATTGCACTACCTCTTAAACATAAACTTCACTAGCTAGAACTTAATTCAAACAAAGTAGCAATCGCTCTAAATACTAACCTCTTTCACAACGAAATCCAGTTCTTCCAAAAGGACAGTAGCAGTCAAATCCACCACCTGGTTTATTAATACACCGACCTTCTCCACAAACACCAGGATAACAAGCTTCAGCCACCTTCTCACAATCATCACCAGAAAACCCTGATGGACAAATACACTTGTAACCTGTTTCAGTCAAAGCTTCTTGACACACACCACTATGAAGACATGGATTCCTTCCACAGGTTTCACAACTACCAATCCCATATGATTCAGCATCTTGGATCAGCTCATGGTCTTTGTCTGCAATCCTGAACTTACTTATACAACCTAGAGAAACAAGAACAACTGATAGTAGCATGGCCTTTATCTTATTAATATGACAAAGCATTTTGACTTGCAAATCGCCAATCAGATAGATGCCTTTTATTCATAAACATGTTTCCTTATGGATATGGTGGGAGGCCAAAGACGACGTGTGACAAAGAAAAGTTGAGATTCCTTACTGCCCTCAGTTCCAACAAGAACTAACTGTTCTCTACTATCTCAATTGTGTCAAAGCAATTTTCAGACAGATTTAATATTTTATCACTTAACATCTTTTAAAAACCTTATCAAACTAAAATTATATTTGCTTGGACCTTTTTCCTTCCAAAGAATTTTCATATAGAAGTTTCACAAGTGTTTACAAGTTAATACTGAGGACACATTAAGATTTTTAGTTAGCTATGTTATATGGGGGCATATCATGGGTTTCATACCTTTTATAGTAACAAAGTTTCCATTGATTATTTAGTTAGCTGCCATGGTTCAGAGTTTCTAAAATTATTTTGTTCTAGTTGTTTTGTCCTTTGTTCTCTAGTGGGTGATGTCTATTCTGCCTGCAGGGATATTTTTGACGTTGTATGTAGTCTACAATCTAGACTGAACAGGTTAACACTGAAATATTCTTTGCTGGTATACTCGGATGTTGACTGAAGCCTACAATCAACCAATGTTATTACAGAACAGAGGTCACGAGGTGACGGCATACACTAGACAAATAAAGCAAATTAACATCCAAGTTTAGCAGATATCCATCTTGAGAGACGGAATGCTGGTAAGCTATTCACTGATCTAGTAGAGGTGATCATCCAATTATCTACACAAGTGTACACTGTTTTTTTATGTTGAACCTAAATAAATATTGTTTTCTCTGTCATTTAAATGTGTTCAATGTGTTGTTGATGTGGAATTGGGCACTTGTTGAGCCTGAGACCACTTGGAGAGGTTTCCATAGGACTTCCAGGCTGTCATCATTCATAACGCAGCAGTCCAAGTTCTGATCCAGACCATATTAGCCAAGTAGGATTGAAAATGCTGGTGGTGAATAGTCTCTGCCAGTTAGAGTTGTTTCTCCAGCAGGTGAGACAATTGGCAACCAAGGATCAAAGCTATTTGGATGACTACTGACTGAAAGGGCATCACAAATCTTTATTTTCTAAGCAACTGAGTGAAATTTTTAATTAGAAATGTCACATTATCTTGAAAATGTGTTGCTTTACCAGTGCCTACTTTATGGGTGTAACCAGATGTTATAATGCACATTAGCCTATATATTCAGTTAAACTTTTGAGCAATGGAATTTGCCTAACCTTTGTAATAGGGATCAAATTCTATATGCACCAGGTTATCTTGACTTTTAAACTAGTCACCAGTTTTTCCATTCTCTTCTGATGAGTATTCCTGAAACCTTTTTTTCAGTTGCTTGATAAACTGCTGGTGTAGTTGATGATCATGATGAAGAGGTGTCAGCTTGGCTGAATATGCCCATTAAAATAGCCCAGCTAATGGTCAGCTTTCTTCACCACTCAATTAGTGAAACAGATACCAGAGGATGAGCTTGAGGTTCATCTATGTTGGATGTTTACAGGAATGTCCACTGAGAAATTTCATTATCACGAAGATACAATGTAGGCTGTGGAAATATTAATATTACTTTTTATTACTTCTTATTCTTTTTTATGTTTTGATTATTGTAAAGGATTTGATTGTTATGCATTGTATTTTCTTTACATATCATGTATTTCATATTAAAGTGTTATTTTGTGTAAAGATCGTTTTGTTTTTACTTTTATGGCTATAAACGTTTCTCTTGTACCTACTTCATTATTGCAGGGTATTTTATTTTTACATTTTGCATTGTTTAATCAGTAATTCATTTTTTTCATGCGCTTATACGAAGTATGTTAGATTACTGCCTCCTAAAGCTGATAGGTATTCATTGTTAGTTTATTTCTTTTTATATACGTGCTTGATATAAAAGTTACATTCTTTGGTACCATATTATTATCTTTAGTAAAGGGTATTTTTGTTCTTTAAGTGCATACCTATTAACTGCTTGTTCTTTGTTAAGAAGTTGTGTTGTCCACATGACATGTAAGTGTTTTAGGAGTAAGGTAAAGTTAACACACTTCTGGATCATGAGTTTAAATAATGACTGGTTCTAAAGTTTAAATGTTGGTCTGAGGACAGGCTTGAGAGAGACAAGTGTCATACATGGGCATATTATGGATTTTCTGCATTCTGTAGTAACAAAATTATTGATTATTTACTTCCCAGCGACTTCACCCTTTTTCTCTAGTAGGTGATGTCTACTCTGCCCACAGTGATATTTCAATATTGTTGTAAAATCTGCATTGGACAGATTAGTGCTGAAATATCTTTTGCTTGCAGATTGTGACATTGACTCAACAAAGGCTGTCAGGGAACAGAAGTCATGAAGTGATGCCATTCACTGGACAAAGAAAGTTAACATTCTGGATCCAGACATACTTTCTTTGTTCAGTTCTACTTAGCTTTCATTGTGACTGGTTCAGCAGAGATTCATCTTGAGAGACTGAAAGCTGGTGAGCTATTCACTCAACCAGTAGAGTTGACCATCCACTTGTCTATGCACAGTTTTTCTTGTATTGAATCTAAATAAATATTGAATTTTAAGTTGTGTAACAGATTGAACACATTTGAATGACAGAGAAAACAGTCAAGTTATCAACTACAGAATACTGCCATTATTTCTTGATTGAATCTGCTGTTATTTGCAAGTTTGGCTGTCTGATACTTGTTGATGAATCAGTTATTTGAAAATACCACAGCTTTACCTGCTATGAAATGAAAACTAGATACTGTTGAAATAAATACATAATAAAACAAGTTTTCATCTTGATTGCAGCCTACCATTATTATGAAACAGACTATTGGAACAAATATATTACAAAACATGTTTATCTTGACTGTATCCTACCACTGTTATATGATAAGTTCTTACATAATAGTTTACCTACTTCTGAATATTTTACTGTAAAAAGGTTCACACACACTGTTAGACATAAGGATTAGTTACTATAGAATCCTTTATTTTATGTAACAGTAATAATAATAATAATATTAAAAAAATGCTTATATAGCTATAGTGCAGCTACTTCACATTTTATACACATAAATGATGAAGCATTAGCACATTTTGGCTTGACATAGTTGCATGTCCCCAGATCTCTGTAGCATTACTATGCTTTGCAAGCTGATTGTGCTTCACACAATACATGTTGGCTTTTGATCTCAAAAATTATAACTCCCCCCTTCAAACATCCTGCATACAGACCTGAGGCCTGTTATATTTGTTAATACTGTGTTCTTAAACTATTCTCTTAAGGACTTTCAAGAATTAGAAAAGTGTATAACAACAGTATTTCAACCACATTATCTCGATTGCTTACAACAATCTAGAGTTGTTCAAGATTAAGTGGGATATAACAAACATGGTAGTGGTTGAAACACTATATAAGCCATTTTGTTTCAACAACAATTATTATGGTGTTAATGCTTTTTATAAGCTGGTGAAGCATGCTTATAATTAATCATATGTGTCATATAGTGTTAAAAAATACAATAGGCCTAACATAATGTCTTATATCAAAGTCAAATATCTTTCTTGAAATATTTTTAGTTCAACTTTTCAATGATGATACACAACTATCATTCATCCACATAAACTAGCATCAGTTACAATTATAATCTATACATTTAGAACTAGTTTTGTCATAAACATATTACTTACGAATAACAGTTGCAAGATAAGAACACCGAGTGATATCGAATAAGTTCCAGAGAAGGATGGAAATAATAAACCTAAATTCACTTACCAACAAACCCTGGAATGGATTCAACTGCATCCTTTGGCAATTTACTAAAATCTGGAACACCACCAATGTACAATGGTTCTACCAGGTCTAAACCAAGAAATCGACCAGGAGCAGAGCCAGTGGCTTCGGGTTGATCATCTACATTCACTATACCTAAAACAAGTTAAAAGAAACAAGTCAAGTGTTAGTAATTTGACACTTAATAACAGAAATTAATTCAAGATAGTGAAGTGAAACCACATTATATGAGCTCAACTATGGATTTTTTACAATACATTTTCATTGTGTAGTAAAAATACTGCTACCCAGTCTGATCAAAAACTTATCAAAATGGTGTCATATTTATGAAAATACTGCTACCCAGTCTGATAGAAAACTTATCAAAATGGTGTCATATTTATGAAAATACTGCTACCCAGTCTGATAGAAAACTCGTCAAACTGGTGTCATATTTATGAAAATACTGCTACCCAGTCTGATAGAAAACTCGTCAAACTGGTGTCATATTTATGAAAATACTGCTACCCAGTCTGATAGAAAACATAACAAAATGGTGTCATATTTATGAAAATGCTGCTACCAAGTCTGATAGAAAACTCAGTGAAAATGTTATTAACTGTGCTTAAAGAAATAAATATTTCATTTGCCATGTAAACTGGTATTTAAAACATGTGCATTAAGAATACCTCCAGTATATTCTTGTGTTCAAACAATAATTCCTCAATAACTTGATTAGATTTATGTCTGGCTGTAAAAATCGTTCATGTGATGATGCTGATCACAAACAATTATCATTAAATATTTTTTGAAAGATTTGATCATTTATTTCAATAAAAAATCAGAGTGAAGAAAGCATATCTTATGATGTTATTGAATGTATAGAACAATATTACAAAGAAAAAAATGAGTTAAGGAAAACTAGACATAAACTGTCTCCAGGGTAATAATACCATGTAAAAATAAACTTTTTGATGCATTTTCTCCATGATACTTCATATGAATCTAATATGCTTCAACAGTTTCTAGGTAACATCAAATCTTTACTAGTTTAATAACATTCATAAAGCTGAAAAAAAAATTCTTTATTAATCTATTTCCACTGAAAACCAGATGATCCTTTCTAATCTGTTTTCTGCTTGTAATGATTTCTCCAAGTGTGAGAACGGTTTATTGAAAAATAACACGATAAAAATTAAAGTTAACATTTTCCTACATTGAAAACGTATTTCAAAAAGGTACTTACCTTCCCCTCACCCAAAGCTATCCCACCCTTGATTGGCCCTCTAAGCATTGATAAAAAATGTTCCACTAATAGAGCACTAGTCTATTATTCCCCTTTATTTTCGTGCCAATTCAGAACATGTGCATACCATGTGACTACCCTTCACCAATCATACTGTGTCACCTATAATATCACAGGTAGCTCCCTCTACTATTCTAGCACAATCCTCACTTTCCAGAATTGGCAGTTACACAATAAAACACCGGCATATCAGTGGGGAGGAAAATTGGGTGAATGGAAGTAAGTACCTATCAGAAATACATTTTCAGTGTTAGAAAATGTTAGCTTCTGAAACAGTACTATCTCTTCTAACCCAAAACTAGAATCCCACATTGAAAAGATGGAGGGGCCAGAGAAGGCACGAAAATATCAAAATAAGCAGATAATAACTGCTTGAAAAGAAAAGGTGTACCAGTAGAAGAAAGTAAGGCACACCTGTGGGGTATAGCACTAGTTCTGGAACAGGTAAGCTTCTCAACCAGTAATAAAACAATAATATAGATAGGGGTGGAATGTATGAGTAACAGCACCATATACTTAAGATGTACATCACTGTTTTGGAGCAGTGTGGTAGAACTAGGATGTGAATCAGCATAGAGTGGGCATGTAAAATGTCTAGTATGCAATCGACAGTGGGCCCGAAGAATTATGTGCCCAGGGAAGATTCCTGGGGCATACTGGAGAAAGTCCATTGATTTATTGTCTCACTGAGTGGGTACTTAAGTTATGGGTTTGATTTCTTTCAGTGTACAACCCCACTCAGGAGAAAACCTCCATGGTCCATCACTGCAGCAACTGGAAACTAGAGTGGTAAGAACTCCCGTGCTCCTTTAAAGAAAAAAAAAGGGGGGGATATGCACTGGGGAGTCCAAAGGAATGACACACTGCTGTCCAGAAGACATTCCAATGCAGCCCTAAAAAGTCTATTTGTTGAATTTCAAGTGAACACCAGCTACCAAGATCAATGGTACACAAAGTCCTACACAAGAGATTGCATCTTTACTCGTATAAAATGCACACATTGAGCTTTCTCCTGCGTAGTTGCCATCTTCATTCAAACTTCAACCATTAGCAACCGGACACTTTGATTACAAATAGATCACGGAAAACAGAGGAATTCCAAGGAATGAGAACCATGAAAGGAGACGGTATGTGCTAAATAACATAGCAGGGAATGAACTGGATAAAGTAGTTGATCTGGATCAGAATAGGAGTGCAGGCAAAAAGTGGAAGTTAAAGAAGTAGAAGAAAAGGCTAAACAACCTTTCCAGGCAGCCATTGTCCTGGGAATGAAGGCCCGATTTGGATAGAGGATAACATACAAGGAAAGGTAAAGGATGCATGAAACATTAATGCGTATATATATTGGAACGATGACGACTGCATGCCAAGAGGGAAGGAAATAGATCTTATGGAAAAGATGGTACAAGGTACAAGGAATACATTGCAATGGGTTCAAAGGGAGAACTAGACAGGGAATGAAGGACAACAGTGAGATCTCAATCTGGCAGAACAAAGGGATGTGATGGATGAACTCGACAAAAGGAGTGGAAAGGAAGGAAATAATCTGTGAAGAGAAGGCTTTCCAGAAAGGGAAGAACAGGAGGTGTTTGACAGGGCAGCTTTATAAATAGCAACAGTGGAAACAGACAAAGCCTGATCAAACAACCAGGTGAAGAACTGGGACAAGTGAGGAACAGAAGGATGGGATGATCAGAAACCATGGTGAATATATTAAAGTCTGAAATAAGACCAATGTCTCTGGTACATAGACAAGGAGGAAGGACAAATGGTATGGGCAAGGAAAGATGCTATATAAGGGGCAAGTCCCTCAGCTGAGGCAAGGGACTGGACAAAAGCCACACGTGAAGGTAGAGTTTGGTGATGTTGGATAAAACATGTCCAATCACGGTTGTTGAAGGAGAAATTAGAAAAGAGGCTGTTGTTCCAGTAAGGGCCAAAGTAGAGGGAACCACATCTGAGATGGCCAATATAGAGCAACCAGCGGAACATGATATGGAATGGTCTGGATAAAAGAAATGAGCTTGATCGGAGGGTAGGTATAAAGGTGAACCCTCCAATTGTGATTGAAATGCATGCACCTCCAGAGTTGTGGGGTGAGAAAGTTTGGTATTCCAGCGAGTGGCAAACACATATATACAGTGTTCCCAGTTGAGAACATACCCACAGAAATACTTGAGGATGAAGGAACCACTCCTTTGGGAGAATCTGGTTGGGACAGGATAAGCAATACACCACATGATTCATAATTCTGGGAATATGACACACCAGAGCCTTCATGTGTTAGTCGTTGGCCTAGTACAGGAGATCCAGAGTTTGAAAACAGAGACTTGGACTTGGTTCCCCCTTGCTTGGTGGCATAGCTGATAACAGTGGAATTGTCAGAATGAACCATAACCACCTGCCCCTATAGGAGCAGGAGAAAATTATACAAAGCCAGATGAACTGTGAAAGGTTCTAGTGTCAATATGGAGAGTAGCCTCCTTGACTAACCACCAATCCAAAATCTCCTGGGAATCGAGGAAAGCCCCCTCCCAACCCACCAAGGAAGCATTTGTGAACAGATGAGATTTGGGACAAAGTGGAGGAATGAGAACCCCCATCATGGTCAAGTCCCTGTTGAGCCTTTAAGCAAGGTCAATCCTGATTCCAGGTGGAAGGGTGATGGGATGGCCCAAGGGATTGTGGGGAGAAGTTCCACTGGTCGAGAAGCAACCCATGAAGGGAATGCATGTGCACCTGACCTAAGGGAATGTGATCTTCCAAGGAAACCCACATCCCCAAAAGAGATAGAACCTCTCGTGCAGAAGGAGAAGAAGGTAGAGCCTTTATGACTGCCCGCTCCATATCACAGAGCCAAAGTGGAAAAGGCTGAGCCCAACCAAGATGGGAATTGAAGAGACCCCCCTCCAAATGAACAAGATACTCCACGGGGGTAATAAAGGACTTCTCCAACTTCATGAGAAACCCCACCCGAGCAGCTTCTCGAAGAAGTAAGTCGGTGTGAGTGCCTGATTGTGCACAGGAAGAGGTGAGCAGTAGCAAGTCGGTGTGAGTGCCTGATTGTGCACAGGAAGAGGTGAGCAGTAGCAAGTCGGTGTGAGCAAAACCAGTAAATATACTGAAAATGATACAAAAACAAAGTAATAATTAAATTATAAGTGCAAGTTTAAATTAAAGTAACCTAGAAGGTAAAAGAAGTATAAAAACCTAACTTACCAAATACTAGGTAAAGAAGACATGAAAGACCTAAATTATTGAGTGCAGAAATTAGGTCCATCAACAAAAGCACAAACAAACTTGCTAAACATGGGCATACCTACAGAGAGTGAGGGATACACATTGAAAAACTTATCACCAACTTCCTGGAAAAAAAGAACAATACCTAACCCAGTAGGTTATATGGAAGCATGGTAACATAAAGTTCTGTAGAAAGAAATTTCCACACAGTAGTTATATCCTTTACAAAAATTATACGAAAGGAAGAAATCATCGATTTAGCGTAAGACATGATCTCCCTGAAAATGAAGCATATACTTTTCCAGCATAATGGAGATAAACATTATATATGTACTGATTATTTTCCAACAGATTCAGATCTGAAGAAAGACATACTACTAACTTCGTTCCCCACTACACCACCACCAAAACAAAGATTGTACACTCTTAGACAAGAGCTACAAATCTAATCGAATGGAATGGGTATGTTCAATGATGAAAAAAACCACTGGGTGTCAATGTGACAATTCCTCCTAGTGAAATGTTCAATGATGAAAAAACCACTGGGTGTCAATGTGACAATTCCTCCAAGTGAAATGACTACCAATTTAGGCACTAGATCATCTACATTAGCCGTAACTATCGAGTCGATAAATAGACAAATTGTAAATTCCCACGTTCTACTTATTTATACATAAAAGTGAAAATATAATTTATATTTTTTTAAACTAACAGGAATTAATTCTATGTTCAGCATACAGCGTTTTCTTACCAATCTTCTGGTTACGAATAATTCTCACTGTATGCCACTTCCCTATTTCTAAAGGTTGGTGGCTTCGAATAATGGCTGGTCCAGACCCAAGTTCATATCGAAGTTCAACATAACCATCTTTCATTAAGAGAGTCATAAAGTCTCCAGTGCCTTCTTGTTGACCATTGTATAAAAGCAGACCTAAAAGGTGAGATATTATTAGTAAGAATCATTACTGAATAACTGTGAATCATATACAAAAAAAAAATAACTACAGCACAAGACAGTTTTATACAAAAAAATTTCTTAGTAAAAAAAATAAAAAATAGAAGTTAATTAAAGACAATTATGTATCAATAAATATAATGAATTCAAATAAGACCAGAGTCAGTAAAACTTGAGGCTAAATATATATTATGTATATATTGTACGTCATAGTAGTTAAAAAAGATCAACTGAAACAAATCTCCATTTCAAAATAAGTACTCTCAAATGTTAAGCAAAAAGATTAGAAGAACTTGAACTGCTACACACTGGAAATATTTGTTAGAACTTGTTCTCTTCAAGAAAGTTTGCTTCTATAATAAACCATATTTATACAATCTCTAACATTTAAACATTCTCACGTTTTTGATTCCTTATGTGATGAAACCACTTTTAATTAATATTTTTTGCCTTAGTTGTTCTGTATCCTAAATTGTATCCAAAATGCATTTATCTTAGTGGTTCTAACCTGATCTACTTAAGTTTCTTTATTCTTTCTTAAATAAACTTTTTAGTTCTATCATGACTGGAAATTTTTCACATTAGCATTTCTTTCCTTTTTTTTTTATCACACACATCTTTCAAAAACTTGTCGACAAACTCGTTATATGGCTAAATAATTACTGTAAATAGTTATTGTTTTACAAGTAACTCTCAAGATCTATTTGAGAAGTAAGATTAGCATTAGCCATTTTCAGACAAAATAATGCTAAGAAAACAAAGATATCACTAGAAAAATAAACAACATCATGATTATATGGAATAAAAAAACCTATTTCATGTATGAAACTTAATTGAATGGATGGCAACTGCTTGTAGTACATCCTCTATACTTGTGTTGCTGTCCATTCCACTAAGTTTCATACATGAATACTCTGCTCAATCAATCTATCAAAGAATACTATTTCATGTACTTCATAAAATTTTCTCAGATTATTTTAAACATAAAAACATTGCTCATTCATTTTTCATGTTGCTGTCAAATTGGTTAAAACAATATTTCAGATATTTTTATGTTGACTATTGAAATTACATTTTAGAAAT
>NW_013668496.1:106600-112124 GCF_000517525.1 Limulus polyphemus | reverse complement strand
ACACACACACACACACACACACATATATATATATATATATATATATATATACACACAAGACACGTTAAACTACCATTTGGATTCTCTGGTTTGAAAGACAATTCCACATCAAACTCCATATGGGCATCAGGCAAAGTTGTCATTTTCATGTAAGATGATGGTGACTGTGAAAAGTATGGCACAACTCCTAGAACAAAAAACATAAAATAGAGAGATTAACAATACAATTGTTTACTAACATTATATATTATAACATACTTCTATTAACTCTTGCAGACAAACATCTTTGTCTTAAGAGATGGTAACCATGGTTATTGTCTGAAAAGGCAGTAAACCTGGTTAGTCTTAAGATGTGATAAATTTGGTTATTGTCTTAAGAGCTGGTACAATGTGTTTATTGTGTTATGAAGTGGTAGAATGTGGTTATTATTTTAAGAGGTGTTACAATTTCATTGTTGTTTTAGGTGCTACAATGTTAATTTTTTTAGGAGGCATAACAATGTTGTTATTGTCTTAGGAAGTACAATATGATTGTTTTGAGAACTAAATATGGTCATCTTAGAAAATACAAAAGGGTATTACCTTGTAAAGTGCAACACAATTATAATAAGCTCAGTTACTGCAGATATAATAAGTATGTAGCAGAGTCTGAAGACTAACACATGATCTAAGAGTAAACAATGAACGATTATTTATGTTCCAATTCAACTAATACAAGTGATGGTAACAGGTCTTGAATCTTGAGACTGCAGGCTGTAACACATGATCTAAGAGCAAACAATGAACAATTATTTATGTTCCAATTCAACTAATAGAAGTGATGCTAACAGGTCTTGAATCTTGAGACTGAAGGCTGTAAAACATGATCTAAGAGTAAACAATGAACAATTATTTGTGTTCCAATTCAACTAATGGAAGTTATGGTCACAGGTCTTGAATCTTGAGACTGAAGACTGTAACTGATAGATTACAGCCAATACTTAAACTTACAAAGTAAGGTTTGCATTGGTTTAATATTAATGCATAAGTGTATGAAGGTAAATACTTTTGTAGTTTTCCATGGATAAAGAAAGCAACCAGTTATCAGATCTATGCAACTTTTCTTCATTTGAAAGTTATAAAATTTAATTTGTGACTTCTAAAATCTCCTAAATGAATATCAAATGTTTTTTTGTTTTCACTAAAACTTTATATTTTATCTGTTATTTTCTCTACCCTAACACAATACATATTTGGTCAATTTGACTGAACTCATAACCACCATAAAATTATAAACTATATTGTGAACCTAATTTCATTGACATACAATGATAATAAAATTGTGTAATTCCACTTTGAACATAACTAAAATGTTGTGATATGCACTCTTTGACCTATCTGTTGAAAGAGGGTTAATGTGTTACATAATACTTGAAAAAAAAGAATGCTAAATTGTTAAAAAACTTTATATTATATTGCAACAGCAGACAATCTCCAATACTGATTGTATGTGATGTAAGCTACACTTGTGCTGTTGCATGTCTGCAAGTGTCTTCACAAGTTGCTGATTCCTTGTTTGAGTTCAGTATACGTAGCAGTAACCAGCATCCACTGAAAGAACATTAAAGAAGCTTATACTTTGGACTTTCTTCTACCATGTTAACTTTATATTTTGTATCCTCTGAAGTTGGCTTTCCCGAGCTGACTTTGTAATACAAGCAAGAAAGTCATATCAGCAAGGCAATGTTTTAATCTTAATGAATCTCTGATCAGTATATTCTTCATTTAATTCATTCTTCCTGACAGACACTTTGATTAGAATCTATACTTTGCCTATGGTGATTTTAAGAGTGTTTACCATATTTGGTATGCACACAACATACGTAAATTTTGGTCAGTAGCAGATTTAAACATTTTCACCTTACGACTTACACCTAGTCTGACCATTTATACATTGTGCCTCTAGGAGCACATAAAAACAACACAAAATAAAAGTGAATAATTCAGGACACTAGACGATATAAAACATGAAATAAATACGTTCACTTCTTTTTTATTTTCTTCTACCGACTGTCAACCAAGCCCTCAATGACTTGGAACTGCATATTGCCAACTTATCTCTTGTGTTTGTCGTGTAAGGTCAGAACACCTAGTAAATTTACTTGTTTTATATGTATATACCCATAATATTCCTAAAAGTATTAATGGGATTGTAGGTATAGGAAATGGCTTGCATGTTTCTAGGTTCTCCAGCTATAACCTTGCACTTTTTCTAACACTTGTAAAATATCCGATACACATTTTAAAAGAAAATTCCATCTGGGAGCTTTAAAACTAAGGAGTGCAACTTTCTTTCAGTGTTACATCAACCTAATTGCTGAGATTTATCTCTAACTCCCAGTTGTAACAACTTGGAAGCCACTAGTTGCTCGGGTGGTCATCTCTCTTTTCTTTCACTCCTCATAAACTGCTAGGGAAGGTTCCATGTTTTTCTCCTCCTCCTCCTCCTGTACAACATCAAAGTTAATTGTAATGGTGCCCTAATCAGACTTATTTACATTCTACTCTCTGGTTAAGTCAGCATTACAGAGACTCATCAGTAAGGCACAATTCAAGCTTAACATATTTCTCATGCTTTCACATTCCACATGACTTTCATAATGTAAAATGTGTTCGAAATTGGTAAACACATATCTATAACAAAAGATTTATTGTTATTTGCAATGTTTTGGGCAGAAGCCCTTCATCAGGCAGTTTAAACCATATTACATAGAAAAAAGGCTTAGAATATAAAGTGATTCTCAATTATGTATGTATGTATGTACTGCATGGAGCACATTAACAAAAATATTGTAAGAAGAAACATTGTTGAAGCATGGTTCTATAAACAGTTTTAAAAATGGAAAACAAATATTAAAGTGATAAAAATTGGATTTTATAACATCGTTTAAACTGCCTGATGAAGGGCTTCTGCCTGAAACGTTTCAAATAATAATAAAGTTTTTGTTGTAGATGTGTGTTTTACCAGTTTTGAACACTTTTTTTTCCATTATTTTTCAACGTCTTGCAGTCTTTTCTACTAACTGAATTTCATATACTGATGGATTGCATTGGAGCATTAGAAGATAAAACCTAATCCAATCAAATCTGTGTTTTATGATGTGTTGGTGTATTTCCTCACTTCAACTGATGTTCTTTTACTATCACACATCCTCTTACATATTATGTTGATTTCATCTTTTGTTGATGTAGGATCTTGTGTGCATCAATTAACACTTACAGATATTATTTCACACATTCTGGAAACTCTGTGGAAGACTGGTGATTGCATAAACGATCTACTGGAATCATAACTTCTCTCTTGAACATACTAATGTTTGACATATATCCACTATATTGCTGCTGTATTTTGCAGAAGATACAACTAAGTGTTTTGAAATGAACTATTGAAACTGTTGTGTGTGCATATACACACACACACACTTAATTTTAAAAAATTGTATGTGACAAATCCATTTTTTTAGGCTAACAGTATATTTTTATAAACAAAATGAAGGGATTCCCACTTTAACCATTATGTGATTTGTATATAGATGTATTAAATGGTGTAAAATGTAACTCTGATATCTGAATGAAGCGTGTAGATGACATGGTGTGGAGATATGTTAATAAGGCATTACATACAACTTATGAAATTGAAGAAACTAACAGCTTGCCTTTTCTAGACATATTGCTAAAAACGAATTTACATGGTACATTAGAAAAAATATCCTTTTTATGTTTTTAGGCTCACACACCAGGAAGCACGTCATACTAAGTTTCAAGAAATTACTGCATTTAATACACATGTTCACTGAATCTTGAAGATATGTATTAAACAACAGACTTAAAAAAATTAATTGTTATTAATGAAATATGTAGCAGTTAAAAGAGAATTTAACCTAAATATTGTAAATAGAACAGTTGGAAAATTCACTAAAGATAACACATTTTTAACAGAAAAAGCAGGAATTTAGAAAATTTACTTTAAATGTGGAAGCAGTTAGACTCGACAGCTAAAACGTAATCTAAAATATCATTTAACAGAACATAACGGATATGCAAAAAATGATAAGTTGTCAGCAATAGCAGAGCAGGTACATAAAACACAATATACAGTATTACGGGAACAACTAATATTGGCTCAACCTAAAGGTAATCGAGCCAATAATATTTGTAAATCTTTGGAATTAATATAGTTTTGAAATATTGTGAATTATTAAGTAGAAGTGAAAGTCTGACAAATATCTGTACAAGAATGTGGAGTAACTTCTTCTAAAGTTATGCAGGAATTGTAACCAATATATAGGTTACATAACTTGATTAAAAGTATAGTATTTCATTCTTGATGATGACACCGTAATATGTAAAGTCAACTTTGTTTGGAAGCCACGGATTGGCCTAATTAAAAGTGTTTTTAATTGCATACCCATTTTAACATTGTATAAAAGTGCCAAGAAACAATACTTGTGTTACTACTATTTGCTGATACTTTGAGATACCAACCTTTAATCATACATTTATGAGAAGTAATACCTAAAATTCCACAATTTTTACCTGTCACCACTAAAATTGCCGGAATATCAGCAGTTGCAACATTGTTACGACTTGTACAGACATAAGTTCCTGCATCCTCCGATCCCACATTGTTAAGAGTAATACGTCCATTTGATACTGTAGCATCTCTAGGAAGCACACCTCCCTGCTTGGACCATGTATATCCCACAGGAGGCTCTAAATTTGTATTACAGTCCATCACTACGGTGGAACCAATTGGAGCTGTACGGGACTCCACTGAATTTGGGGAAACAGTGGGAGGAACTATAATTAAAAAATTAAAACCCTATATTATACTTGTAGATGAAATTGGACTCTTCAATGAATATCTGATACCTATAAACCTGAAAAATCATAAACAATACTTCACAGACTTTATTTAGCAAAAGATGACTTATTATATCTAAGTTATTAAACTGGAAAAAAATAATAAATGTTCTGGAAATAATTACTAACATACTTGAATTGCATCTACAACCAACAGTAACAGAAATGTCATACATTAAATATATATTTGTATACATTTTATTCACATTTTGGGGACCATCTTATAAATTGTACAAGAACACAGACCTAAAAATTATAGAGTAAGAAACAGAGAATAAATTATGGTGATGGCAATATGACAATATAAAGGAAGCAAAAGTCTGGGTTAAGCAATAAACCTAATGGAATAAGTTACAAGAACGTGGATTGCATCAGCAAAAGTATATTCAAAAGTGAGAATTATGGAAACAGGTATGATTCAACAAAGGGTGTTGAAATTGTCTTTGCTTTTAAATAACATTTTGGCTTTAGGTAAAGTTGTTAATTGATATAGTATAGTGTACCTTTTCCAATAAGCAACTTTACCTGAAAGACACTAGCCTGAAACATTGTATATCAACTTTATGTTTTAAACAGTTTGGTGAAATGGATTTATCACGTACAACCTGCTGGAAGGTTTGTA
>NW_013668496.1:99513-106191 GCF_000517525.1 Limulus polyphemus | reverse complement strand
CTGTCATGTTAAACTTATATTAAAGTTTTTCTTCATTACCCATTTAAGCTGTCTCCAGCCATTATTAGTTAAAGACTGTGTTTGTAACTTTAGCGTTAAAGAATGTATAGTGGCAATATCTAATGTGTTATAATTGCAGATTGCACTGTAATAAACAGAGTAAAGAAGAATAATTTTTCCTGTCAATTGGATTCTAAAGTAACTGAACCAGCCTGTGTGGACTACTGATATAAAAGAATTATTTAAAGCTCTAGATTCAACTATGGTAACCAATTGTTAAAAAAAAAAATTGTATATACTTTTGACTTGTTTTGGTTATATTATTTTAAAACAAGTGGATTGTGTGCTGTCCATGTATTGTTGAATATTATTGCCATCAAGTCACAGACACCTACTGTAAAGAATCTTTGTCCCCATTAAACTGACAGTCTTCCTAATTCTCCTGATTAAGACAGTCCATAGGATCACTTATTTCCTATATATGAATGTCATAATTCATTTTGGGAATACATGGAATGGTTAATTTAGCTTCAAGTTGAGTTTCTGTTTTGTTGTTGTCTTTTCTCCGTGTATGTTGGAGACAGATTTTAAATGTTTCAAGTAAGTATTAAGAATAAAAGGAACTTAGAAATGGAGATAAGTAATTTAAAGATTACTCTTCCAAAATCAACTAATCACAAGACTTGTTCACAAGACCAACCAACCAATCAAGAAACACTTCCATTCAATCAATGAAGACAATAGTACACAAGGGTTCTCCAGTATGGGTAGTCTACAGGGTAAAAACACAGCAAATTCTACAAAAACAGACATGAAGATCCATGATAGGGTGTTGAAACTGTCTCCAACAAAGAAACCTTCCAGTAATGTTAACCACTTTCCTAACTGATCTACTTAATTATAACATTCAAAGAAGTTTTAAGCAGATTTCATGCAAAGCTACACAATGTTTATCTTCACACAGCCATATCTAATTTTGAACTAATATATTAAAGAGAAGGCAGCTATGGTCAATAGCATCTATTACCAACTTTTGGGCTAGTTTTATATGATAGTATAATGGGATTTCACCAACACTATTGTAGTAAATCCACTTTCAAAAACTTGGGTGACACTGGAATGAGAACCACGAGTCTTCAGAGTCCAGTCATGATAACCATTAGGCCATGCATGGTCCACTTTCAAACAGTGTCAAATGGTCAGTTAGAAAGTAGAGTTTCATTGGTTTTTCACTGATATATTAGTAAAATTTACAATCTTATTTCGCTCAGAAATGACCTCTATTCCATTAGCAATCTGATGTTTCTTCACATGGAAAAGTGTCATCTAGTACTTAATAGTACAATATTAACAACTACAGTACACACACACACATATATATATTTAATACTTAACAAACATTTTTTTATGAAGACAACTACTGACTTCATCAAGTTAGAGACTTCTACTATCCAACAACCTTCCAAGGTTAATATTATGCGATTCTCTCAAGCTGATCAACAGAATTTAGTACTTACTTAATAATCAGATGCTCCCCACAAGTATTGCATGAAAAATGGTTTGATGAGCTTAATAAATAATAAAGCCTGCCATCTATTTTCAATTCTTAAGTACCAGTTACAAAGTACATGGTAACATGACATAAAATTAATTCAGAAACTGTTTTAATACTACTAAAATATTTATTGCTAGGAAAAACAATGTTATATAGAGCTTGTTTCAAAAAAGTTCAGTTTATTTGTTTAAATGATAAAAACAAATAACAAAATCAGTATTTTGGATGAATATACATATGTTGTCTCTCAAACTTTCGGCAAAAGATTCAGAATTAGAAATTACTTTTAGACTAAAAAAATGTTATAGTTAAACCACACAATTAGTGAACAAAGATTAAGCCCTACAATCATTGATTGACTGCACAAGTTTTTTAAATATATTGTTCTAAACCACTATGCAACAAATTAATTGTTGGTCCAAGACTTTGGTCCTTAGCGATGTAAAAATAAAATAAAGAAATGGAAATACCATTTGTACTACAATTAAATATCACTAATGATTTCTGAAGTCTCCCAATTTTTGGGTCAGTCCTTTACAAACTAGAAGGTTAAAAAGAAGAAGTTTACAAGTATCAAATTAATTAGATCCTAGAGAACATGTTGTAGAAAAATTCACATTCACAGAAATATTCCAAACTACTAAGAAAAATAATGAATAGTTTCACAAGACAATTATACATGTTTACATTATTAGACAAATTATAAATGTTTAACAAGACATCTTAACAGCTAATACAACACTGGTATTTTGAATGTAATAAACTACATTATAATATCACTTAATAGTTACCTCGAATAGCTAGCACATAGTCATCGTTAAAAGTTCCAAGTCTAGTTTCCACTGTGCATCGATAAACACCACCATTTTCAGCTCGAACTCCATTAATGCTCAAGATACTGCCATAAACATAGATGTTAGCAGGTAGTGGTCCATCTTCTTCTAACTTGGACCACTGAGTAATAGCAGACGGGTCACCAGAGACTTGACAGTCCAGATCTAACGAGTCTCCCATATGTACGATCTCCCTGTTAGGCCTGATTTTTACTTCTAAAGTGGGAATGGCTAAAGAACACAAATATGACCTAAAAAGTCAACATGGTTTAATGCTAGTCCAAAATTTCAGATAATATGTGAATATTAATATATTTTTAATTAACACAAGCTAAATTAGTTTATTACTCAATTATAGCAGGCACTTTTTTTATATTTAAATGTTTTAGTTCCAATAAACCAACATAGACACATCACAAAAAAACAGAACAATACATATTTTAAGGACTTGCAAAGAATACTGTACTGTAACAATAATAAAATGCAGTGTCACATAGTTCCATATAAATCTGTTCTAATTTTATTATAATCATAAACAGTATAATCTTGACTTCTATGATAAAATTATGTGGTACTTCGTGATGGGCAAGTTCTACTAGCAAAACTAAAACTATTCTTGAATAGTTAAATTAATGAATCAAGTGTTCTAGCAAAATCAATGAAATACAATATGAAACACTGCATTAGGTTAACTGACCTAAAATGATTCTGTAAGGTAGCAAGATACTAGAAATTAAGTCATTCTTATTGGAACTTGTATTTTATAGGCATAATAGTTACTATTTCCACTCCCTATTTGTATTTGAAAAATTTGTTTAGGATTTTATTAATTACTCAACTATACTACTATAAGTAAGAATCTTGAGAAAAATAAAATTTGTTTAAAAGTGTGTGTGTATGTATATATATATATATATATATATGCACATACATAAAGGATTTGCTGTATTATTACACTTTTTTCTTGATGTAAAATTTTACAAAAATTGCTCTTTATAGTTAAAGAGCAATGTATATGTACACACACACACATACATATATATTGATGCTAACAAAAACATATGCTTTAAGTCAGGTTTATTTTTCCCTTGTAAACTCAAAAATATACTTTAGTTATAATATTCAATATAGTTAAAACAACAACTATAAAGTATTAGACTAATTATATCAATATAAACAGCATAAAGTTTGTATGATTGTAATTATTGTATCATTTTACACATATAATGACATTAGGACCTTAAGAGAAACAATTAATGTCATGTTACTCAGGAATATGCAATCTATTAAAATAAGTAAGAACATTCAACATTTAAAAATGCATAATAATTCATTGTACAAGTTAAAAGTAAAATATACAATTAAAAACTTTACACTAGAAGAAACACAGGAAATTTCATTTTTATTCCAGCAAGTGCACCTATATCAATTGTTATACAGTGCCATCTGCAGAAGGAATTCAAAAATTCACTTCTGTAGCACCAGGTCCTAGATCTCCATTCAAAATGATTTTATGTTTAATAATTTCAAGAGATTCTCTTATGTTTAATTGATATTTTAGCTTCTTTAAGTACTTGGACCTTTTTCCATTCATTATTATGTAAAGAGTTTGCCACATATTCCACCAAGGCCAAATCAATAGTTTTTAATTTTTCAATGTGTTCATTAATTCAAAACTTCAAATTTATGCTTGTTTGTCCAATATAATTCAAGCCACTAATAAATGAAAACAAAAAATGCTGTCAAAAAATGTAAAACTAGTAATTTGGTCTTCGTAGAACACTCTTCACATGACATTGAATTGGAGAATGGAATAAGGTACAAGTACTTAAAGAAGTTAAGCTAAGAAATGAATTAAACATAAGAGAATCTCTTGAAATTATTATATAAAAATGATTTTGAATACAGATTTAAGTCCTGGTGCCGCAGAAATTTGGAAATCCATTCTGTAGATGGCACTATATAATATGTAAATTATATATATGCACTTGCTGGTATAAAAATAAAAAGTTAAATTTCCTGTGTTTCTTCTTGTTTCCTGAAGACTGTGGAACTTGTTTTCACCAAAACATGTACAATATAATTATATAGTTTTAAATGTATATTTTACTTTTAACTTATACAATAAATTATTGTGCACTTTTAAACTTTGAATGTTCTTACTTATTTTATGAAATTATGCACAAGAATGGTCAAGAATATATTGAAATAGTTACTTGTATGTAAATATATTTAGACTAATCATAAAGTATGAAATAATACACATTTATATACATATGTGTTCATAATAATCACAGAAATAACTGGGCCTACTTCTTAGTATTTCTAATGTGGTTGAAAGTTGTTTTGCTTTTTTTAAAACCCTAAAGAGATGAATATGTTGAAAAGACTTTATAAAAAAGTTGAAAAACACTTTCAGAAAGAGTTTTATGTATAGATATTAGTAAGAGGTTAATCTACTGAAGGGACTATTTCAGTGTTTAAAAGGCTACCCAAAATACTTTAAAATTTGTTGAAAAGTCAATTATAAAAAGCTGAACGTACTGAAAATGATGTTAGAGTTAAAAAGGCCATTAGATAGTTAAATATTTCAAAGAGGGTACTAAAAACGGACTAAATATGTTGAAAAGGCTGTGTAATGAGAAAGTACAATCATATTGTGTTAAATAAGTTCTCCATTAGTGTACATAAGCAGATCAACAGAAAAAAAATTAGAGTTCTTCATTAACCTAAAATATTAAAGTTACATTATATTTTTTCTCCAACTACTTGGTTAATGAAAACAGATATGAGGATCTATAATTAATTTGAATAAACAGATAAGAATAATCTGTCATATTACAGAAATATCTGACTTCATGTAGAAACAAATATGATAATGGACTTCCACAACTAGTGTAGGTAATTATAATACAAAATAATACTTGCTACTAATGTTATAAATGTTTTATGAACTTAATGCTGATGAGCACCAATTGACAGAAAAACTCCAGAGATAAATAATGCTACAGAAACAGCAAAAAACCTAAATTCTATGTTGTTGTTTTTTTACAAGTTAATATTTAAACTATATAATCAAATTTCATAATGTGATACAAGATAATGGATAAGATAATACAGAAACAGAATGAAGTTAAACTTTTCCAATGATCAGAAGTTTAAATCTAAACCAGTTGTTAAAACTGAAATTGAATTCTGTATACTACGTCCCTGCCACATTAAATATAAACCAGTTATTAAGAGTTTTAAATCCCAATCAAAATTTAAAGTTTAAACTGTATCCTCCTTCCCTTCAAGGGTTTTAAATTTAGATAAAACATTTACACTGAATTTTAATTTTGTATATTCATTCCTTACCACATGTTTAAGTGTAGATCAGACTTCAACTGTTATTTAATTTTGTATACTCCTTCCCTCCCACAAATTTAAATATATAACAGTTGTTAAAAATGTATACTCCTTTCCTATCAGAGATTTTCATTGATTCAGTTCAGCTATACTGGATGAATACTTTCATCTTATGACTGTCTAATGTACCCACCCAAGTTGGAGAAGCTGAACTCCTTGCTGAGAACGTACGCTTGCCTAGCCAAATATTTGAGTGGTTTATAAATAAAATCTCCCTTGTAAATTCAGCTGGAAGGAGGAGGCTGACACTCATTAACCTCCCCTGAGCAAGTAAAGAATGCTGAAGTTTGGGAGAATGAAGTTATCTAATTTTTTTCTGTCAGTACTTCCATTCAATGAAAAGAAAATATTTTTGCAAATTCCAAATCTAAAATTAAAAAATTGACATTTTTGTTTTTAATATAATAACCAACTTTATGTAACCTTTTAACAAAATGTGTTTCATATTAAACAGAATTCAACACTGAATTTTACTTTGATATATTTTTGGACTCTAGGGGCTTTTGATAGGTTGACTTGAGACTACAGAAAAAGACAAGTCAATCTGTTGAAAGTGCCAAGGTTTTATTTAGTCTTACGAAGTTGATTTACTAATCGTTTTGATTCTATCATGAATTGTTTTCTGTATATATCATAAGACATTTTTAAAGTTTTTTCAGTTGCCAGAAACCTGGATAGAAGTAAAAGGAAGTTGCATATTTCTTCTACGATGCGAGATGACAGTCAGATGACACACACAATATGTATATATTCTTCTAATATAAATTTCTTCTTGGACACTTGTGTAAGAGCATAAAAGCATAAATACAGTTAAAAGCAGCAAACTTTATGATTCACACAACAATAAAATTATTGATCACCAGTCTCAAATAAAACTATTTA
>NW_013668496.1:90796-98779 GCF_000517525.1 Limulus polyphemus | reverse complement strand
CCTTCCTGGGGAAGTGTTAGATATGTGTAACTGTTTCAGATTAAGGCAAGTGTTATGATTTAGCTAGTTTATATAGCATGGGTGTCATATTTAGTTGTAATGGTGTGAATGCCGTTTCTGGGGAAGTGTTAGATATGTGTAACTGTTTCAGATTAAGGCAAGTGTTATGATTTAGCTAGTTTATATAGCATGGGTGTCATATTTAGTTGTAATGGTGTGAATGCCCTTCCTGGGGAAGTGTTAGATATGTGTAACTGTTTCAAGTGTTATGATTTAGCTAGTTTATATAGCATGAGTGTCATATTTAGTTGTAATGGTGTGAATGCCCTTCCTGGGGAAGTGTTAGATATGTGCAACTGTTTCAGATTAAGGCAAGTGTTATGATTTAGATAGTTTATATAGCATGGGTGTCATATTTAGATATTTTTAGAAGCAATATTTTATGGTAAGCTTGTTTACATAACTGTTTACGATTCATACATTGTGTGGTTCAGTTATGATTTAGTGATTGTTTAAAATAGTGAAATTATTACATCATGTTGCTAGAACTTTCCCAGTTTAATTGAATATTGTTACATCAGAATATCTAGTATTACGTGGAATGTTCTAGACTTCTGTCAGAATATAAATATGCATTGAACAATCATTATTTAGTTCTAGTTCTAGACTGTGTGATGCTGAGGTTAGCAATAAACAGTGTATAGTGGTGATTTTTAAAGTGAAATTATCACAGAAGAATAACTTGTCTTCTAAATTGTGTTCTACAGTAACTGAACCAGCCTGTGTGGACTTTGACAAAAAGAGAATTACTTAAAGCTTTGGATACAAATGTGGTAACCAACAGTGTAATGAATATTTGCATACATGTTTGATTTGTTTTTAATATATTATTTTTAAAACAAGTGGACTGTGTTACCATTTGCTTACAGTTGAAACTTATTGTCAACAAGTCACTGACAACTAACATAAAGAATCTGGTCTCCCAAAACCTGACCGTAGCGAGCCAGCCAGGATCAACAGTGGCAAAGAGGTCTATATATACATAGCTGTAGTGGCAGTGAAAATATTGTAGAGTTCACAATCACAGTATACAACCACTGACTTTGATAAGTGGATAGAGAGGGGACAAGCAACTTGGACCTACGAGAAATTGTTAAACAACAAGACCTAGAGAGGGAAGTGTGTCAATAGAAGAGAAAGAAGAAGAGACAGAGAAGAGAGGAAGAGAGAGAGAGAAAAAGAAAAGGAGAGAGAGGAGAGACTGGAAATAGAGAGAATTAGAACACAAATTGAGATCACCAAGATGGACTGGCATATCTACTAATACGTGAACAGTTAATGATCACATGCTCCACTGACATAGCATTGTCCTTAAAGGAGAGAGCACTAAAAGACATGGATGAGATGACCAAGCTGCCAGAACAGTATACGGAAGCTTATGGAGGGAGTATAATTGGCAAGTCCAAGAATAACCAGCCAAAGTCGAAACCAAGGGTGGCTGACCAGAATCCGGATGCCGTCAAAGGTGACAAGAAGGTAACAGACAAATGGGAAAATACACTATGCTTGTCATAAAATGGGGCACATTGCAAGTGAGTGCAAATCTGTCATCAACAAGCAGCAGTAGAAATCTCAACATAAAGCAGCTGGAGCTACCCACAAAGATGGTGCTGGCAAGAAACAAGAAAAGAGTGAATGTCACCATGGATGTTGTTGCCAGAAGAAACAGACAACTTTTTAGTTTCACCACAAGAAGGAAGTGCTGTCACCATCATTAACATGTTGGCTGCCATGTGCCCCACCAATGGGCCACAACTGACTTTAATCATGGACCACGTAACACACTGGTGGGTCACAGATGATTAATTTTCCAAGCCAAATTTCTCTTGTGGCATATCAGTTTGGGACACTGTGACTGCTCCTCGGCACCTTTCGAATGTTTAACTTTATTTATACTTAATTTATAATGTGGCACCCAATGTGTTAAACAGTGCATGATTGATGGTCAGCTCAAGTTAGAAAATGGGTCAACAGTGACAGTGGTGATCAGAGTATGCAACGACAAACATTGAGAGGTGCCAATGAACTACAACATACCAGGAGGTGAAGGCTATGTTGGGGACAATAAAGTGAAAGTCCTATGAGACACTGGGTGCAGCAGTGAGAACCAGTCTAGTATCTGATGACTAGATGATGGGCAAGGTACATCTATGTGTGCTGATTGATGAGACAGTGAGAAAGGTGGACATTCCATACTACATCGGAGACCTTGAAGCCATGTGCATGAAGGCATCCATCTATGATTTGGTGATTGGCAATATACCAGGTAGTAGAAGTTTGGAGGAACCAGAAAGAAAGGAGAATGATAAGGCATTTGCAGTCACAAATACAGCTCAAGGAATGAAAAGCAAGTAAGTCATCGAGCCCTTGCAAGTCTCGAAGGATGACATCCTGAATGTAGGTCTACAGAAGCACAGAAGAAAAACCATTTACTGCAGAAACTCTGGGACAGTACTTGGGGGAAGTCAAGCAGAAGACCAAGGAGGAAGGAACCTATGGAATAGACTTACTGTATTTTTAAATTAAACACTAAAATCTTTATTCGGGCTCTTAGAGTTCTTCTGAGAAGAGAAGTGTATGATATTACTTAAACCATACTGTGTCTATAATATCTTAAATACTATTATACACTCTTCTTCTCAGCAAAACCCTAAGGGACCAAATAATGGATTTAGTGTTTAATGATACAATAAACCTAAATACTATGGTCTTATGCAAAAATAATTTATCAAATTCTTGCTTTGCCAGGAAAGGAATTCACACCAAAACAACTGTTATTCTAATAAATGGCTTAGAGAAATAGTATTCCAACTACTGCTACATTTATTGTATTCCAGTTAACCCGACGAGCCATGGTATTGAGCAAAATTAATTTCTGGCCATGGATATAGTGTAATTAAAATACCATTATACACAAATTTTTCTCCTCAGAATAACCCTAAGGGACTAAATAAAGAATTTAGTGTTTAATGATACAATAAGCCTAATTCTATGGTAAATATAACTAATTTTGTGCTTCTTCAATGGTCAAACAATTAGTACTATTTTTCTGCAGTTTTTGTTCTGTAGACGATTTATATGACATTGTTAATAACTAAATGATCAAAGGAAATACTCTGTTATGTAAAACTTAACTTTTTATTGTCAGATATACATGGTTACAATGTTTCACCAGATGAACTGGGCATCATCAAGTACAATAACTACAAGGAGTGAACTCATCACCTAGATAATACAAAAAAACTAGCAGATCGATACATTGGTATTTGATTCCTGGAGCTTAACAAGACTACAGAACATAAAAGATATGTTGCAAATGGTCAAACAATTAGTACTATTTTTCTATACATGGTGTTTGCAGTTTTGCAACCTTTCACAATTTTTGATATAATTTCTAGCTTCATATATTTAGTTGGCTAATTTGCAGATGATATTATGATCAAGATTCTTTACGTATAGAAACATTAGTTGTTTGACCATTTGCAACTTATTTTTTATGTTCTGCAGTCTTGTGAAGTTCGCTTAATCAATGACCAATGTATCGATCTGCTTGTATTATTAGTTCAATCCTTGTAGTTATACGTAATGATACCAGGTTAACCTGGTGAAATGTTGTAATCATAGAAATTATACTCCGATATCTGATAATAAACAAGTCTTAATGACTGTTGTAATTCAGACTACCTATGTGTGTTGTACCTAAATATCAAGACAAATGAACTTTGTCTTGTGAATTGCTTGTGTCAGTGACTGTTCAATAGTCTTGTCTGTCACTAAAACAACTCAAGCTTTCTTTTGATATCAAATTGTCAGTGACTGTAATTTCTAGTACTCTGTGTTAGAATTAAAAGTTCATATATTAATTGAATTTAGTGTTGTTTGGGTCACACTTTAACAGTGCAAACTAGCAGAAATTGTTAAACCAACCCCATCTTCGTGTTCTGTAACAGCCAACTTCATCAGACTGATCAGAACAATCGGACACGTGGTTGCACCGTCTCTCAGCTTCAATACATGTCCCATCACCACATCTAAACTGGTCAGGTCCACAACTAAAGACATTAACTGAAAAAAACTGGAGGTTAAAGAAAGAAAACATGCACCATTCCTCACAAGTACAATGAAAGATCATTCTGGAAACTTAATGTTATAAAAAATTAAACCCAGCAACCAATACTTTTTTCAGATTTCAAGCATTTTTATATGATGCAAATCTTCAAAATTAATTTTTTGTCATATGGTTAAAAATGTAACAAAAATCATGCTTTGGTTATGTTATGAAAAGCATTCAAAAGCAATGTCAATTAATAAACAAAGCACAAAATAAATAATATGACATAGAAAATAACAAAACTGTTAGTTACTTTTAAGCCTCACATTTAACACAAATCAAGAACTAGAACTTGTTATCTGTTACAAAGCATCATGCACTGATTAATATGTTAAATAATGACACAGAATCAGTATCTACCCTCAGAGTACATGAAGAAAAGTTAGTTAAAAACAAAATTAAAGTTAGGTACCACAGTTATATTCATCAGAATAGTCAGGACAGTCTGAATGTCGATCACATCGTCTACGTTGATCTATGCATGTCCCATCTTGACACTGGAACTCAAAATATTCACAGGAAGCTAATATAACACCAAATGGATAATACTGTTAATTAAAATTTATTTAGACGAATAATTATTAAAAGGTATAGAGTATATTAAGAAAAAAAAATAATTCAAAGAAAGTCTGAAACAATATTGTATTTTATAGACCTGAATATTACTAGCAATAAGTGTTGCTAACTTATGATTATTAAAATTCATATATTTATATAGTTATGTTTGAAGCATTGTTATTAATAGTCTGAAACAATACTGTATTTTGTAAATCTGGATATTACTAGCAAACTGTAATGCTAGCATATAATTAGTAAATTCATGTATATTATGATATTTGTGTTTGAAGTATTGTTATCAACATTTATAGTCTGAAACAATACTATATTTTATATAGCTTGATATCACTAGCAAAAACTGTTGTTAACTTATAATTAAAAAAATTCATGTACTTTATTATAGTTATGCTTGAGGCATTCTTATTAATGCAGAGCTGTAATTACTGATGAGAGTTATAGTCAGTCTCTGTCATCTTGTTAAAACAAGCCACATTAGGATATCTGCTGTGTTCACCTCAGGGAATCAAACCCCAGATTTTAGCATTATCAAGTACTTTATAATTCAATGTTTTATATTATCTACGTTTTTGTTCCTTAATTTCAAAAGAAACCTCTAAAACAATAATTAAAAATTTTGTTGTCATGTGACATGCTTGCAGTTAAGAATATTTTTCTTCTATTTCGATTCTGCTCCATCTAACATACGTGTACAACATCTAGACATCTAAGCACAGGTAAAAGACTTGTTGTACCTGATAATGCCAGTTTAAGCTGGGGAAACATTGTAACCAAAGATATCATACTCTGATACTTGACAAAAAAAAACCTTTAAATTTCAAAAAAATTCTGTGTTGATGTTCCCACTCTTGGATATTATTAATGAAAAACTAATTACACTATGTAACTACTTAACAACCCTTTATGATGTTAAGGTTCAATTTTCAACTGCTAATAGTGCAGTATCATTTCACAGCCTAGTTTCTTGGACTACACGTAAATACAAGAAAAACTTGACTGCAAATAAGTCTAACCCTACTGATGAGTTCTAGTAGTGAACAGAAAAAGAAAAAAACTTTCCTGAGCAGTGACTTGTGGGAATTAAATAGCAAATCTGAAATGTTATAAACAAATATCATTGATTTAAATGTCCAACATGATTTTTATCACTTTTGCTAAGCCTAATGAACCTATAAATATTAATATAACATTAAAAAACAACAGGAGACCTTATAGTCCATCTACTAAGCTGTCCTGTCTATTAAGTATTAAACATTTGAGGTGAGCCCTTAATATTTAAAAATTTATGAAGCCTTCCCTTAAATTAACTGCACCTACCACATCTGAAGGCAACCATTCCATGGGTCAACCACCTTGTTAGAAAAATAAAGCTGTGTTAGATGATGACGACTCCTACCTTGCCAAAATTTATTTGTCCCCTAGTCTTATCATTAAATATGAAAAAAGGTGATGAATCAACACAATCAATTCCCTTAACAATCTTAAACACCTCAATCATATCGTCTCTAACAACTTCAAAGATCTTAACCTGTCCTCGTATGACAACCTTTCCATCCCATGTTTCATCTTAGTAGCCCTCCTGTGAACCAACAATTCAATATTCTTACTACAATAAGAGACTAAAGACTGAACACAGTACTCAAAATGTGGCCTAAAAAATGGCATACATTGACATTATGATCCCTTTAGACTTATATTCAATATTTCTGTAGATACAAAATAACATTCTATTTGCCCTGCTACTAGCAACAACACATTGCTTGAATGGTTTAAGAGACCAACCATAACACCAAGATCTTTTTTCTCCCATAACACTGTTCAGGTTATTCCCATCAAAATTATACTCGTACTTCAAATTGTGATATTTCACATGCATTACCTTGCATTTTTTTAAAATTAAAAGCTATCTGTCATTTATTTAACAAATAGTTCAAGTTCTTTTTTAAACCAGTACAATTGTCATCACAGCCAGCAATGCCCAAAACATTTATTTAAATTTTTTTCCACATTTGTTCAGTATCTTCAATTAATACAGTTGCCCAATTAACAACAGAAAATTTTTGTCTATCCTCATCAAAATTTGCTTTTTTGAAATTTGGAACCAAAATTTCATTATTCCTTATCTAACTATGCAGCAAAAGATCATATATATATATATATAATTGGGAGTTAATAATTTTCACCAAGGTATTCCCTAATCTCCACCCTATAAACTATTTCTTTATTAGAAGTTAACAATTAATCTAAAATCGTCTTGTTCCTAGTAAGCTCCCTAACCGATTGTTGAAAACAACCATCTGAACAGTTTTTACAAATTTGTCTCCCTCATGATCCGACTCTAACATTTCCCAATCTATATGCCTGAAATAAAAATTATCCATAATTATAACCTTACTAACAACTGAAAGCTTTATATCATTGTTAAATGTCTCACTAATTTCATCAGTTTCATCTCGTAGTCTGTTATGATTTCCCAGTAAAAGCCTTCTCCCCTTATAACTACTAACAGAAACCCAAATAGATTCAACATTATTGCTGTTAGCTTTGATATTTTCAACATGAACAGGTTGTAAGTGACATATATAAAGCCACTGAGGCCCTTTTTTAGTACTGTATTAAATAACCTGTAACCCTGTATTTCAAAGAAATTCTTGTCATTAAACTGTCTACATTTAACTAGGTTTCAGTTATTCTCATTACATCAAAATCATCTGTTCTGACCAGTGCCTTAAAGTAATCCATTTAATTTTTTATATTTGTAGCAGTACAATTATCAGTTTATCCTATCATTAAGATTACCTTTGTACTTTGTTCCCAAACTATACCCTTTGTTTAGGATGGTCATTTAAACAATGACACTTTTAACTCTCTCAACATGGGGTCGGTTGATTGGACCAACCACATGACTTCTTTGTACTCGTTTAAAGTCTTTATAGATTTAATACTTCTAACTTTCAATATAGTGTGTATACTTCACAAAATTTGGCAGTCTTTCAGTTAACATTAAGTCTTTCACATACAAAAAATCATATTTTTTAGTGAAATGTTTTTAATAAACTAAAATAAAGATTTGTACATGAATACATTGAGTATTTGTTTTGAATTGTCCATGTGCAAAGTAATTTTCATGTTAAGATTAAAAATACTTTTCTTCACATCAAAAATCTCAAATTTCCTTTGTGTAATCCCTAAAACCTCAAATTATAACATGAAACTACTGTTGCGTCAACGAGTCA
>NW_013668496.1:82195-90253 GCF_000517525.1 Limulus polyphemus | reverse complement strand
TTATTTAATTAAATAATGCACCAAAGAATGTAGATGAATAACATTCAAAAAGGAGACATTTTTTTTTTTATTGATAGTATCAAGTAATATAAGTGCGGTAAAGTTTAGTCCTAACTAAAATAAAGCAAAAGTGTATACAAGTGTTAATTTCTTTGTCAAATATTGCCATATTTAATAAAGGCTTAACTATTATTAGGCCTAAAATAAGTGGACTTGTAAATTTTGTAATATTCAGGAAATCCTGTATTCTATATAGCTATATGACAAGAGTCTTTACAATTTCATCAAAGCTAGTTGTTAACTTTCTCTTGGGTATGAAGCTTGTATTCTGAATGAAGTTTTTGTTTATCTGTTCAGAACACAATGTTATACACTACATCATTTGATAGATGAAAACGCTGATTTTCTATTGGTTATAGGTAATATGTAATTAAACGTAAAAGAGAAATATTAATAAAGCCTGAAAGAAAAGATGTGACAGGTAGGTGTTGCAGAAGGAGTGTTATCTTTTATTTATAGCTCTGTAACAAAACAAAATTGAAGGCTATAAAAATTATGGTTCATTTGTGCAGTAACGTTTCTATAGAGAGTAATTTACGTTTAATTTCGTATTTTTTCAAGGGGTGGTGAATGAAATAAAAATAGAGAAGACAAGATGACTAGAGAAAATATGTCATGAGTGTCACAATAGGGGAAATTCAGAATGCTTTTTAATATTCCCTTATAAAATTAAGAACTTAAAGCTTGTATACTCTTTGTATACTCTTGAAATATGGATTATTAGCTATGATTTTATGCTATACTAATTGGTCTAACATAAACAAAAAGTAGTTTAATAAAACTTTTGTCATATATAGTAAAGGATACTCAGGCCGAAATGGTTAATTATGAAGTATACTTTACTTAGAAAAGATTTCACATTAAAACTAAGAAAATAAACTGTAGCCTTACCTTAGTAAAACAAACTGCAAGAAAAATTTAAATGCAATTTGTGAGGGGCATCTGTTTTTGCATTAAGAAAAATAAGTCTTAATTAACAGTTTTAGTTAAAAGTATTTTAAAATTAATTTAGTATTTGAAATATACATGCTAATTTATATATCTCATACTGATTTTTATTTAGTTCAGTGCTATTATTTTTCTTTCTCAAATCTTGTGCCATGAAAATAACACATTTTCATTTTCTATTTTGTGAGTGTAATTTCATCTACAGAAAATGAGTGAATATAAAATTAGGCTGTGTTGTAATGAGTGGATAGTTGTAACAATTAACAACGCTTGAGACTCAGCCCCGAGATACTTGAAAAAATTATTGTGGTAAAAATGTCAAATTAGATATTAGTAAACTCCATAAATAATTTTTTGCAATAACTAGCAGTAATACTTATGTTAATCTGGTATGTGAATGTACATACAAAACATTTTGTTTTGGTTACATTTAATTGATTGGACGACAACTGCTTGTTGTAAAAACACAAGTGTAGAAGACAACGTTTTTTTGAAAGTCTTCCACCTTTCTTCTGAAAAAGACGAAAGGCAGAAGACTTTCAAAAAAATATCATCTTCTACACTTGTGTTTCTACAACAGGCAGTTGCCGTCCATTCAACTAAATTTCAACATGCCTAAACAATCTATCAAAGAGTTTTTGGGTTTTTTTCTAATGTCATTAACTATTGATTCTGTTATCATTAAAACAATTTTACCTTGAACATTCAATATTACATAATCTCTTGTTCGTCCTGCATGGCTTACAGTTGTACAAATGTATCGACCAGCATTTTCTGCTTGAACATTCTGCAACCTGAAAAAAAAAACACATAAAAAGGATGATTTGTTTATTCGGCATTAAAAACATTTATTTTTTCATATATAATTTTAACATAGCTGTAATTGTTTTTGGATAAAAAATTCTTTGTCTATAAATTAATAGAAAACTTCATTCAAGTTATCAGTATGTAAAATATCTTTTAATAAAGTTTTTCTTAAAGATTAAACTAGATAAGGAAAATAGCAAAACAACATGTATCTTATCATTAACTACTGCAATTCACTGGGTTTCTAAATCCCATAGTTTATATATATATATATAAAAACTACAAATACTACTCATAATTTTTTTTACAAGTCTTCATTTTTCAATTTAAATTATTTTGTCTATAATGCATATACTTGGAAAAGTCTAGTAGTTAAATCTGAAAAGAACTGATATTATTTTTTATAACTACCAATTGTACTTGGAATTTGTTAAAAAAAATGAAAAATGTGAGATTAAGGAGAAATATGAATTTTGAAGCATGCGGGTATTTCAAAAATGTTACATACAAAATTCTGTATATTTATTACTTTTGTGCCCAAGTTTGTTCAACATTTGACTATAAAAAGTATTCACTGAAATCACACAAGTATCTGCCACCAACAAAAGAAACCTATATTTAAAAAATTCAAATTTGCATTTAAATTAAATTAGTACTTGAAATACAGATGTTAATTTATGTATCTAATACTGACGTTTACTAAATTGTGTACTACTATATACTTAATGCTTTACTTTTAAAGCCTTGAAAACAAAACAATTACTTTCTATTTTGCAAGTACAATTTAACCACAGAAGAGCAGTGAACATAAAGTTCAAAAAATAATAAATAATACTTCAAAGAAAAAAAAACACAAATAAAAGGATCACCTATATTTTTAATGTTCTTAAAAAAAAAATTTGTGTAAACGTTTTCTTTGAAGTTTAATATTACTCTTCATTTTGTTTTCACTAAAGTATTCAAACATAAAGGGTGAAGCATCCCTAAATCAAGTTGGTCATTTTACAAAATTTGGCTACCACAAAATAATTCAGTAAAATCTCTGCTTTCAGGTTTTTAAACATACAATGAGAATCAAGAACCTAATTTTAATTGTTTACGACATGATTCATGTAGTTTACTGAATGAAAAACCATAACTTAGTGAAATGAAATTTCACACTGCATTGTTATCTATGATACTTTTAAACTTTAAAATATTGTTGACTAGTGCAATAGTTGCTTTAGCAAATGCAAAATTATTTGATAAGAAGTTACATATTGAATTCTTCTTTATCATTGAATGGTTTTTAATTTAATTCGTAGCTTAGATTTTATAGAAAGGCTATTTTATTATTTGCACTTGAGGAATTTTGAAAATCCAACTGGAATTGAATATAGTAATGAGTTTGTTTTTACTTAAACCAAAATCATTTGGTAAAAACAAACTTTGTGACTCGTTGTTATATATAATTTTAAATTTTTTGTTACTTAGCCCATGAAACTGATTACCCTAAATGACATTTCAGCATTAGTTCAGCCTTTCAAAAATTCAACAAAGTTTAAATTTTACCTATTCACACAGACTTTCCCAAATCCAATGAAGTAGTTTTTTTTTTATTGTGTTGCATTCTATGCTGCTTAACCTTTCCCGACCTATTAAGTTCTTATTCTTTCTTCACTTGTCAACAAGACTTGAATTAACATACAAGCCTATAAAGTTGCATTACATTCCCAGTCATTGAAGTTGAAGATGAGCTTCAAGTAAGATAAAACTAGTGAAAAACAATTTTTGATCAACTATGACAAACTTAATTACTTTTTAAGTATAGCTTGTGAATAGGGCATTCACTGCCACTATTAACCCACATGATTTTTACATAGATGAGTGCAAGCAAAACCATTTAGTAAAAACAAACTTTGCAACTTATATTTATTTATAATTTTGATAATTAGACACTGATTACCCTGAACGACTTTAAAAAAATTCAACGAGAAACAAAGTTTACATTTTACTTATTCACTAGAGTTAGTGTTAGGTACAAAAAATAATGGATAGATTATACAGGGTTTATCAAAAAGAACTTCTGATATTCATACAGGAGGTTCTAGATGTTAAGTAAATGAAATATAAAAACTATAAAAAGAAAAGTTCTTTTTTTAATATGAAATAACCTTTTACTATGGCTCAAGTAAAGTCCTTGGTAAATACAGAATTTTCATGTACTGTTACTAGATTGATGGATATTTTAAAATACTAGATACAACTGATTTAACTTGAAGAAAGATCAGATACAACTGATTTAACTTAAATAAAGACTTTTCTCCATGAAATCAGTCTCTACAAATTTTGACTAGAACTTTCAATCAATTGTTTTAGTAACAACATTATTCCAAGCAATAAACTACAGTTCAATTTCAAGTCTGTTATATCAACTTAGAGATTTTTCTTGGGAGCTCTTCTATCCCTTAAGGATACCTCTTTTCAGCAGCTAATGATATCACAGGTATAGTATTATTTGTATTATCAGTACTAGTTGAAGTCTCTAATACCTTGGGTGGACTTGACGTGTAGGACTTTTCTAAGTGTAGCAATTATTTGTGGCATTAGAATAGTAAGATAAGAATACATGGTTAAAAAACTGCCTTGAAACTATGAAAAGATAGGTGGAGCTTCTCTGGTAAGTTTGATATCTCAGTAAATCAAAGATATACCAGGTTGAAATTATATATATATATATATTGGTTGTAATTATGTACAGTTTGTGATTTTAAGTGGTCAGAAATGCTGAAAGCCATACTAGGGAAGATATAACGTCTATATGGGAAAATACAGATCACAGATGTATTACATGACACAGGGATGAGCTGACTGAGTAATTATGTACATTTTGTGATTTTAAGTGGTTAGAAATACTGAAAGCCATATTAGGGAAGATATAACAACATCTGTGATCTGTATTTTCCCATATAGAATTACATGACACAGGGATGAGAAGATTGAGTAATTATGTACAGTTTGTGATTTTAAGTGGTTAGAAATGCTGAAAGCCATATTAGGGAAGATATAACGTCTATATGGGAAAATACAGATCACAGATGTATTACATGACACATGGAAGAGGAGATTGAGAATTTTTTAAACATTAACTTTCGAAATTAAGAAATTAAAGTTCAGATGATATAAAAATTTAAATTATGACCTATGTTTTGATGTCAAGTATATTACTATACATTTATAATAATGTTTTTTAATTACATAATAAAAACAACAACTAATCTGAAATTAGGAACACAGGCTGGAATCTCAATTCTTAGATTTAAGAATAATGCAATAGTTTGAAATATATAGTTAAGAAATAAGATAATGACAACAGCTAGAAGCATTAAATATCTTAAAAGTTCAAGTTTAGATGAAAAACAATTCATATTAAAGTAATTATTATTCAATCTAAAAATCCTAAGAAATTAGGATATCATTACATTGATGAAGATAGTGATGTCAGTTAATAACTTATGTTCAATTATATTCTTTAGCACTCAAAGAAGTCTGGGAAGTAAAGAATAATTTACAAGCTTGTGACTTCACTTTACCAGATTTTTTTAACCATTCAAGTATTTCTTGGAAGTGGAATATAACTTAAAAGGTTTGTGATATGATTTAATACCTGTTAAATCACGGTCTTGACCACTAGCATTTGGGAAGTGGAATATAATTTAATGGGTTTGTGATATGATTTAATACTTACCAGATCTTGTTCTTCATCACTAGCATTTCTTGGAAGTAGAAAATAATTTAGTAGGATTGTGCTATGATTTAATATCTACTAGATCTAATTCTTCAACACTTCATTTAACGAAAGTGGAAGGCAATTAAACTTTACTGTTAATACGTACCAGACCTTATTCTTTACCACTCTTGCATTTCTTGGAAGAGGTTGTCCATCCTTAGTCCAGTCTGTCTGTGGCTGTGGTGATCCTGTGATTGGGCAAGAGAATTCGATGTTGGAGCCCACAAATGCAGTCACTTCCTTGCTTTGCGTGATATTAATCGGTTCTGATTAGAAAAAAAAAGTAAACATATAAACAGGGAAACGGGATTTTTTGATAAGTGGAAAGTTTAATTATCAAAGTTTGAAACACAAAAATAGTCTAATAAGAGTGAGATAATAAAAAATATTAATACTACAGATAAGTTAAGAAGTTAACTTTAACGAAAATATTGGATACAACAATTAATCATGAAACAATCACAAGAATATCAGTTTATACTTTCTCAACATATAATTTTGAAATGTTTTACAAAACAAAAAATGCATTTTAATAGTAAGTATATTTTACAAATGTATCAATTTTTCATTTATTAATTATGATAAAAACTTTCACTTTTTACTATAATGTTACTCCAAAAGCCTAAATTTCTGTTTTACATGATTGAATGTCCTTTTGTTAAAGTTAGAATATTTTCTATTTAAAAAACAAACAAGTAATAAAACTATGATACAATACAGGTACTCCATACAACACACACATCATTTTCCTTAGTTCATTCTGTCAATTGGATTCTAAAGTAATTTAGTCAGCCGAAGTGGACTTTGACAAGAAAAGAGAATTATTTAAGTTTTTAGATACAACTGTGATATCCTATAGTGTAAAGATGTTTTGCACATACAATCGACTTGTTTTGAATATATTATTTTAAAACAATTGGAGTGTGTGCTGTCTATCTATTGTTGATATTTATCATCAACAAGTCACAGACACCTACTGTAGAAGAATCCTTAGCCCACTCATATTTAAAACCCTGACAGTGTGTTCTCATTATTTACAAGGGATCTGATGTGTTAAAATACCTATCACATATTTAGTGTACTTTTGGAATTAAGTCATTGATGATTACGTTCCTTAGTGCGTGTTGGATATACACGAGTGTTTAGTGCAAGTGTTATTATTTTGTTTATTTGGTGATTTAATATTTAATTTACTTTTCATAACAAGTGAGTTAAAAGTAATTATTTTAAATGCAATAGTTAGGAAAACAAAAGCCTAAAGTGTTCTCATTATTTACAGCCTTCAAGGGATCTGATGTGTTAAGATTCCAATTACGATTGTTTACAATAAAAGACAAGAATATATATTATATCAATATGAGAAACCCACAGTGTAAAATGATTAAAGGTATTTGAATTATTAACCCCTAACTTGCACAATGAAAATAGAAATAAATAAATGCTTAATATATGATAAAATGATGACCTAATAGTTATTCAGAGTGACTAGGTTCATTTATAAATTCCTGATTTTTCATATCTGTTCAAACACATATAACAGACATTTTTATTTTTTTTAATACTTCTACTTAATTAACACCACTTTAATGTGTAATATCATCATAAATGTGCTAAAAAAATATTTTTCTATAGTATAATAAACTGAAATATCTTTAAGCACGGTCTTTGTAATAAATTGGTGACAAGCAAAATGTTACACTTTATATATGTAAGAATATTTGATCTATTTTATCATTGCGTTTAATGGATTAGATAATTACAATTGATAAAATAACGTGTGGTTGACTAAGATTTTTAAAATGTACCAATAGTTGGCATATATGCGCAGAATGGTTTACATGCAAGTTTGAGATTTAAAAAAATGAGGGAGTCTTAGAGTTTTTTGTGGACTTTACTTTTTTTTCAAATTCCCTAACATTGAGATTTTTCAAGGATCATGACCATCCTGTCACACACACTTTTATAACTTAAACCACTTGCAAAAGTCTACTAATAAAAATCAAGATGATTGACAAATCACAAAACAGTTTTATTTGCAGGGTTCTAACATTTTGGATTACACTTATTCCATCTTCAGCAAAATCTGAAAATAGCATTACAAATATATTTATTAACTAATGCTACATGTCATGATATAATACTGTTTAGTTTAGATACTATTAATCAATTTCTTTTTGTGACTGAATATTTTATTATTGTTAAGTTTTCGTTATAGTAAGAATTAAAAGCAGATGATTGTAAGTTTTGTTAATAATTCATTGATGTTGAGACTATCGAATATCGCATGCAATACAGTGATGTTGAGAATATAAAAGGCAGGCAGATGATTAAGTAATGGAGATATAAATAGCATGAGATGAGCAAAAACAGCAAACAGACAATAGCAAAAAAAAAAGTAAAGTTACAGGCCAAACGTTTGATAAGTTGGAGTAAGACTAACAATAGAAAAGAAAAAAAAAATATTCTATCAAAGT
>NW_013668496.1:80803-81494 GCF_000517525.1 Limulus polyphemus | reverse complement strand
AGTAATTCCGTACAGTTTGTGATTTTAAGTGGTTAGAAATGCTGAAACCCATATTAGGGAAGATATAACGTCTATATGGGAAAATACAGATCACAGATGTGTTACATGACACAGGGATGAGAAGATTGAGTAATTATGTACAGTTTGTGATTTTAAGTGGTTAGAAATACTGAAAGCCATACTAGGGAAGATATAATGTCTATATGGGAAAATACAGATCACAGATGTATTACATGACACAGGGAAGATTGAGTAATTATGTACAGTTTGTGATTTTAAGTGGTTAGAAATGCTGAAACCCATACTAGGGAAGATATAACGTCTATATGGGAAAATACAGATCACAGATTTATTACATGACACTATGATGAGCAGATTGAGTAATTATGTACAGTTTGTGATTTTAAGTGGTTAGAAATGCTGAAAGCCATACTAGGGAAGATATAACGTCTATATGGGAAAATACAGATCACAGATTTATTACATGACACAGGGAAGAGAAGATTGAGTAATTATGTACAGTTTGTGATTTTAAGTGGTTAGAAATACTGAAAGCCATACTAGGGAAGATATAACGTCTATATGGGAAAATACAGATCACAGATGTATTACATGACACAGGGAAGAGAAGATTGAGTAATTATGTACAGTTTGTGATTTTAAGTGGTTAGAAATACTGAAAGCCATACTA
>NW_013668496.1:75035-79968 GCF_000517525.1 Limulus polyphemus | reverse complement strand
TTCTTCATTACCCATTCAAACAGTCTCCAAGCATTATTAGTCTCAAAGTGGGTTCCTCGTCATCGAATTTGTACTCAGATGTTGCTGATATAAAAGTAATACCTTATACTGCACATCCTGATTTATTAGAAGTACTCTTAGAAGCCACAAGTATATTTAAATATTATAAAGTAGTGTTTATTTGAATATACTACTTTATACTTCCATGCTTTCCTAGGACGTTGGGCCCGAGGTGAGTCGAACTAGCTCTTCAGACAGCATAAATATTAGAAATTAGGAAAGATTATATTTAAACATTTCTGTATTAAAAGTTTACTGGAGTAGGTAACATAATTCGTTCACTTGCAAGTAAAAATGTAGCTGGCTTTATGCCCCTTGTTTGTTTTTGTAAACAGTATTAAACAATTGGGTGTGTGTAATGTGCAAAGAGATATATAATAGTTATTTTTTTTTACTGTTCTTACTTTATATAACTGATCAGTTGAAAGTTAACTAATATGAAAATGCTATTAATTGATATTTTTACACGTATGGTATGCTTATACCACATATCATACATAATTTGTTTTTTTTCTTCAATTACTGATAATTAATGTTAAATTTTGGTGAAGTTTATTGATATCTAAAGTTTCTCTAATTCTTACATCTTATTTTTTGTTGGAACTACATTTTATTTGAAAATTCTTTTCATCTGTAGTTTCATCATATTCTTGGTCTAGATGTTTGTCTGTAGGTTTTTGAATAATTTCCATCACTAGGATACTTGGTTGGTCACATAATCTTGTACATATCAACATGTGATTAAACAATATAAGAGGATTTAGGTTTATTAAATCTCTCAGTTGTTTTGAAAAAATTTTGATTTCTCAACACTGATTTTAAACTCGCCGACCATTTCTCTGATTGACATGTGATGGAAGGCGTTCTTGTACTTTATTCCAATCTATAGTAATTGGTTGATCTCCTGTTGCAGTACACTGAACCACAACAACATCTCCTTCTCGAGCCGTTTGTTGTGTTGGATTCACACTAATTCTAGGAGGAGCTGAAAATATGTATTATTATTAATTTTAAAAACATCTTTATTTTTCAGCAAAATTTAGTTTCATTGATAGCTTTGATAGATATTTATTGCCCTTTGTGATTTAATAAGCAATATAAATATTGTTGGTAAAAATAAACAAAACAATGGAAGCCTTAATCTTGTTCTACAAAGTAATTTTAATACATAAAACACACATACACACACATCAAAATAGAAATTTGGAGAAACTATGATTTGCCACTAATAGAACAGTTTTATGATTTTTGAAGTAGAATACTCTAACCTATATTTAGGTCTACTGTACTTAGGCCTAATTATATCATGTATGTTTCTCAAAAACTGCAGCATAATATGGTATACGCTAATTAGTAAAGAACTTCAGAAACCTACGTAAACTACCTGAAAAAAATACTTGTTGCTTCATTACAAAAAATGTAGGTACTATCTGTAAAAAAACAAAGCATATTCCACAAAACCTTATTCTTAAAAGAAGTTGAAACCACCAAAGAAATAAAGATAAAATCCTTCACTATCAAATGCTAAATGTGTTAATATCCACTCTGTCATTTTAAGGATCAAGTTAAATAAGACACACAAAGAAATTTGATGCCAATAGCTAATGCATCTCAAATTCTTTATCTGAAAAGCATTATCATGCTGTACTTGCTGTTTTCAATGTGGTATCTCTTCATAGAAACATAGTATATTTTTCAAATCACAAATACCAAAAATAGTAAAAACAAGGACAAATTTTAAAAAATCTAAATTAATATGAAGTTGTTCTTTGAGTTGAAATGCTTTTAATAATATTTTTTAAATATTGGAACAAGTAATATATCATGTATAAACTATAGCTATCACAATTAAATTTTTCCATGTTTAGCTTTATTCACTTGTATATTATTATTTGCAAAAATTACTATTATACACAGTTACATTATTTTCACAATAACAGGAAATTAATAGCTGAAGTATGCACTCTGTATCTTGTGCTATTTATTCCATGCATTGGTAACAGTGTGAAAATGAAAAAGTAAACTTCAATTACTGTAGCTAAAAGAAGTATGAAACACTTGACTGGTGAATACAAGCTGAAAGAACAGTTACAGATTGGAGTATATAATAAATTCTATGTTTGAAAAAAATTAAATGAAAGAAAACTGCATTTAAATAAAACCAGAAGAAAGTTATTTTTATTGGGATAAATAAAAATTGTTTGGTTAGTTAATGAAACGAAAAATGATCACACATGATCAACAGCTTCAATGTTAAATACCTCAAATAAATGACTAGACTTCTTCAGTACGTCTTAACTCTCAGTAATAAGAGATGAATCTAACTGAAAACATCAAAAATGTTTTCATATTCCACATTCTTTGTAGCTGATCAAGAGATAGGCATAAAAAAGTCCCTCATACACAAAGTAATATAGGATACAATATAACTATCCCATAACTGACATATGCATTTGTTTAATGTGATGACTGTTTACCATACATAAGTATGACTGTTCATATGTATATAACATACACAGACACCAATTATGGTTTGTAGGAGACTTAAACCACGTGAGAATAACAGTTTTAATGCTGTGGACTTTCACTATCACATCTTAATATAACCTGACTGTTAATATGTGTATAACATACACAGACACCAATTATGGTTCATAGGAGACTTAAACCATGTGAGAATAACAGTTTTAATGCTGTAAACTTTCACTATCACATCTTAATATAACCTGACTGTTCACTACACTACATTACTGTCCACACACAACAAACACAAAATATACTTAGCCCACTAGAAACATTTAAAAATAGCAAATAAATACTGTTGCTCTATACCTTTTTCTAGTAAAAACAACAGTTAATATATATTATCATGCATAAGTTGAATATTGATTTTCACTCTCTTTCTTAACAGTAAAATTTCACCAAGTAAGATAGTTCTATCATCACTAGATATGTACAGGCTTGCTTATCATTTCTTTCAAAGCATATTTATAGGTGTTTCTCATGGAAAATCAGAAACAAAAGATCTCTGTAGGAATAAATCTAAATACTTCTTTCAGTTTAAGCAGTGTTATGAACATAATGTTTCCAATTGTGTCAGTGGTATTCTAAGTATACTAGCTAGTCTTATTGGCTTGCTAGTTATTAACATTCCAGGTTCTCTAGTTATCATACTGTTTCCATAAATCAAAACTGAGAAAATAACAAAATACGTAAGATATTTCACCACAAAATTCACTTGATAGCTTAGAAAAGAAAGGGTTGGAAATCCCTTCTGGTACAAGCTGCAGCTCATCGAACCATCCTAACTACTGGGACATATCTCTCATTCCTGGCTGTAGCAAATGGGAGGTCAACACTACTACTGTGGTTAATTGTGTGATTACATTAATTGTTTGAGCAGCATGTCAACATTCTCCAACCCTTAACACAGAGAGTTCATCCTTTCATCCTGCTTTTATCCTTTTTTTCTGCCAAATCAGAATAATATTCAATAGTATCCTCAATTAATTCACTCTCTGCTTCCTTATTAATTAATTCAGTCTCTGCTTCCTTACTAATAAGCCAGTGTTGCAGGAACTCTTAAGTAATTTACAGCTTCAGTTTATCAGTATGTTAAATGTGATTTTGTGCACTACAATCACTGATCCTTGTAGTTTAATGAACAGAGTAATAAAATGAGGCCCAGTTCAGCTGGATATGAGCATTGTATTGTTCTTTCACTATTATATATCCTCCTCTTCTCTCAGTTTCCTTCCACCTCTGATGACATGTAAATTCATGTGTATCAACTAATGTGGAGTGTAACCACTCTACATATTCTTACAGACATTCAGCTGCTCCACTTGAGATTTATTGGAAACACGTACAAGTGAGTTATGATGTTATTTATGGCTAGACAGTTATGTTTTGAAGAAAATAATTATCCACAGATTTCAGTGTGTATTAGAGTTTAGAGGCATTCGAGAAGCAGATGCCGGACGTTATGTGTGCACTGCCGTAAACACTGCCGGTAGGGCAGAAGCAGTTGCTGAGATTATTGTTAATGGTAAGTATCAGTGTGTAAGATATATTCTAAGTTACAGAAATAAATTGCATATTGATAAATAAAATGTTGTAATATTAAATTTCAGTAATCATAAAACACACACAAAAATATATTTGTATTGAGAAGATAAAATGGAGTAGTTGTTACACATCCATGAAGGTGACAAGTGGCAGTGGATTCATGATGAGGAAAATGAAGTCTAATAATAAAGATGAAGGTGGTTAATAAAACACAACATTTTTATGTACATGGCTCAAATGTTTTAGAATACATTTATACAATCTTCAGTTAAAGGTGAAAATAGTGTTACAAAGATATTTATTAAATAATGCTATGGTGTTTTTAATCACTAATTTCTTAGATGTTCAGTAAAGTGGTAAATGGAATCAAAAACAGACCATAGAATATGTTACAGATGTATCATGAATTACAGGTTGCATGAGTCAATTATAACTATTCTTGACAAAATGTAGTGTTTTAAAATTACAAGTTGCAGGAGTCAATTATAACTATTCTTGACAAACAGTAGTTTTGAAATTACAAGTTGCATGAGTCAGTTATAACTATTCCTGACAAACAGTAGTGTTTTAAAATTACAAGTTGCATGAGTCAATTATAACTATTCTTGACAAACAATAGTGTTGAAATTACAAGTTGCATGAGTCAGTTATAACTATTCTTGACAAACAATAGTGTTTTAAAATTACAAGTTGCATGAGTCAGTTATAACTATTCTTGACAAACAATAGTGTTTTAAAATTACAAGTTGCATGAGTCAGTTATAACTATTCTTGACAAACAGTAGTGTTTTAAAATTACAAGTTG
>NW_013668496.1:72672-74949 GCF_000517525.1 Limulus polyphemus | reverse complement strand
GTTGTACTATTTGCTGTTATGTTAAACTTATATTACAATTTTTCTTCATTACCCATTCAAGCTGTTTCCAAGTATTATTAACATCTGAGTACATTTACTATTTCACTTTAAGCAGCTGCATTATAAAAGATCATATAAAAATTTACCGAAAAGGTTAAAGTTCTTCTTTCTGAGATTCTGTACATTGTTGAAGCACATAATTTGTGTTTACAAATACCTTGAAGAGTAATAGAGACAACACAATATATATATATATATATATATATATGATATTCTGCAAAGACTGAGTTTGATTATGTACTGCAATAATTCTTCTTGCACACAATTATAAATCTCAGTGAGACAGCATTCACCTTTGTTGTGATATTTTGAGGGAAAAAAAAATTTTTGTCTTATGGGGTGATTAATTTATAGGAATCCCTCTTTTGAGTGTGTGTGAGTAATCTTTACACTTTTGCACATAAAAGTATGATTGTTTTTTGCATAATGATTAAAGTTTATTACTTTAGAATTTTAGTTGACAAGCCAAACTATCTTCTCTATTTCTATCACACTAGTACTCTCTGTGATTCACTTATAATTAGGGTGCGAGTTATCATAATCGTTTGGTCTTCTTTCGTCTGAAGATCTTCTGCTCCTTTTGTCAAAGTGCACTCAGGCTGATTCAATTACTTTAGAACCACGTTTTGATGGAATAAAATTATTTTTCTTATCTTCTTTTCTACTGTTAGTTTCACTAACACATTAAATGTTAGGCCTATCACCCCCACGGTAGTTAGCTTCACACCAACTTTATTCACTTTTGCTATTATCTGTCTGCTGCTTCCTGCTCATATCACATTATTTATATCTTTAGCACTTAATCATCTGTCCGCCTTCTATATTCTCAACCTCAATGAATTATTAACAAAACTTCCTACAGTCATCTGCTTTTAACTCTTCTTATAACAAAAACTAAACAATAATAAAACTTCACTCACAAATCTAAATTAATCAATAATATCTGAACAAAACAGTCTTTTATATCATGAACCTGTCAGTGTACTAGAAATAGTAAAGAATTCGTAATAATACAAAAATTCTATTTATCTTGTACAATGATGACTCTCTGGAATTCAACTTTTTTTTTTTAATGTAACTTTTACCTTCTGATGACCCTAATATTACGAGTCAAAGCATTGTAACCATTAAAATCAGAATTTGCCTATGGTAAAAATTGCTGTTATTGCATATTTGAATTAATTACATAGTTCTGTAGATTTTCACTAGACATTAAAATGTGAGATTACATTCCATAACAAAAATGCATGAAGAATGAGAAAAACTGAAAGAAATAGCAATATTTATACACAAACAATTTTCGTACTTACTTATACAAACACTAAACAAAATTTAGCCCTATATACTAAAAAAAAAAGAATATTGTGTGTTTTAAATATTTAAACATAAAAGTATTTTAAAGTTATTTACTTTAAAAATATGTAAATATCTTTAACTATATATTCTGATAAGCAATTTTATAGATAATGAACCTGGATGTCTTTAGTATTACATACAGTGACGTTTTTTTTATGTATTTATGTAAAATTTTATAAGTCATAAGTATACTGTATACCTACACATATCTTAGAAAATGAAAATAATGTTTCTCTCTACAGGAGAAACAATGTTTCTTAAAAATAATAACAGTAATGGAAAAGCGAAACTATTTTAGGAAGGCTAAATGTCTCTTTTAAAGATAGTTTACTTACCAATCACAGCAAGCCTTGCAGATGCTGTGAAGAGAACACTACCGTCATCCGCTTTTCCCAAGCATGAATACTCTCCAGCATCTTGAGCCTGCACATTATTGATGTATAATACACCATTTTGCAGCCGATGAGAAATAGGTAGGGAGCTACCATCAGCTCGAACCCAATTCAAATCTATATGCCTATCAGTACCTGAAGAGAGTAATATTTTTTGTTCCAATAAGTCTCAAAATAGATATATTTTGATAAAATCTTAAAGCTTATTAATAATTTTATAATTTAGAAAAAGAGAACTCTCACCTCTTACAAAACATCGCAATTCTGCATCACTGTCAACAGGAACTGAAATTACACGCTGTTCTACCTGAACATCAGGGATTCCAGTATCAGGATTTTCCACTAGAGTAACAGTAAAAATTAAGATTATTAAAGCCACAAAAGCCATGAGAGATAGAGCTGTCATGTAGTAATTCTATTACAATCAGATTAATTTGTTCACTTAGCTCAATATTTTAAGTAATCTTTC
>NW_013668496.1:70580-71794 GCF_000517525.1 Limulus polyphemus | reverse complement strand
ACTCAAATCAACACCCATAATACTAGGTTAATATAGGAGTAAGCTATCTCTGTACTCAAATCAACACCCATAATACTAGGTTAATATAGGAGTAAGCTATCTCTGTACTCAAATCAACACCCATAATACTAGGTTAAAATAGGAGTAAGCTATCTCTGTACTAATATCAACACCCATAATACCAGGTTAAAATAAGAATAAGCTATCTCTGTACTCATATCAACACCAATAATACCAGGTTAAAATATGATTTTAACCTGGTATTATGGGTGTTAATATGAGTACAGAGATAGCTTACTAAGAGTAAGCTATCTCTGTACTAATATCAACACCCATAATACCAGGTTAAAATAGGAGTAACCTATCTCTGTACTCATATCAACACCCATAATACCAGGTTAAAATAAGAGTAAGCTATCTCTGTACTCATATCAACACCCATAATACCAGGTTAAAATAAGAGTAAGCTATCTCTGTACTGTGTCAACACCAATAATACCAGGTTAAAATAAGAGTAAGCTATCTCTGTACTCAAATCAACACCCATAATACCAGGTTAAAATAGGAGTAAGCTATCTCTGTACTCAAATCAACAACCAATAATACCAGGTTAAAATAAGAGTAAGCTATCTCTGTACTCAAATCAACACCAATAATACCAGGTTAAAATAAGAGTAAGCTATCTCTGTACTAATATCAACACCCATAATACCAGGTTAAAATAGGAGTAAGCTATCTCTGTACTAATATCAACACCCATAATACCAGGTTAAAATAGGAGTAAGCTATCTCTGTACTAATATCAACACCCATAATACCAGGTTAAAATAAGAGTAAGCTATCTCTGTACTAATATCAACACCAATAATACCAGGTTAAAATAGGAGTAAGCTATCTCTGTACTGTGTCAACACCAATAATACCAGGTTAAAATAAGAGTAAGCTATCTCTGTACTCAAATCAACACCAATAATACCAGGTTAAAATATAAGTAAGCTATCTCTGTACTCATATTAACACCCATAATACCAGGTTAAAATAAGAGTAAGCTATCTCTGTACTAATATCAACACCCATAATACCAGGTTAAAATAGGAGTAAGCTATCTCTGTACTGTGTCAACACCAATAATACCAGGTTAAAATAAGAGTAAGCTATCTTTGTACTCATATCAACACCAATAATACCAGATAAAATATGAGTAAGCTATCTCT
>NW_013668496.1:56016-70559 GCF_000517525.1 Limulus polyphemus | reverse complement strand
TATATATATATATATATATATATAATAAAACAATGTTAAATTTCAAATAAACATTTAAAAAATATATGGAGAGAAAATTTTAGACTAAAAACTGACTAGCAAAGGAGGATTTAATGAAGTAATCTCACTGACTGATCACTATTAGAACTGCCCACTTGGTTTTAGCTTGGACCACCTTTTATCATAATAACAGCAGCCAGGTAAAAAATCCATAAGAAGTTAGGATGATGAATTGGCCAATATTGTAGACCATCTGTTGAGAAATATGTGCTCCAACTGGTTTACAGACATCAGCAGAAGATTACAATGACAAATGTGTCAATCAGGTTCATCCCACACATTAAGATCTGACGATTGTGTTACCGACAAGGAAAATGACTGTCATGTTTTTTAGTCCAATTTCAGAGAATACAAGGGTGAAAGATAATTGTTAATTTCTGCCCACGATCTTAGAAAAGCAGGATTTGGGGAAACATCTGGCAACAATGACTCAACATAAAACACTTCAAGTGATTCATTATCTACAGTTTAACTCTATGGAGACGGTGCAGTACCCATTGAGCATACCTTATATAGAGAATGATGCACAGTTCAACAATATTTATGAGAACTCTGAGCTTTTTTAAATTATCTTTATAAAAATTGGAAGGAGTTTGTTAAAGATTATAAATATTTTATATACCAAGAATGAGATTATTTTTTCAAGTATTTCCAACAAAATTTGTTATTTATTTATTGTAGTTATTTGCACTCGGGCTCTGAATTATTTGAATGCAAGGAGATTTTCATGCAAAGTATAAAAATATTTTTTTTTCCATCATATAATTTTCAAATTTCAATTGCATAACTCCTAGAACCTTCTAAATGAATAGAATAAGTTTGTTAAGGTAAATGTTTATATTTTCTCTATCATATCACTAACTAAAATAACACCAGGTTAAAATAAGAGTAAGCTATCTCAGTACTCATATCAATACCCATAATACCAGGTTAAAATAAGAGTAAGCTATCTCTATACTAATATCAACACCCATAATACCAGGTTAAAATAAGAGTAAGCTATCTCTGTACTCATATCAACACCAATAATACCAGGTTAAAATAAGAGTAAGCTATCTCTGTACTCATATCAACACCCATAATACCAGGTTAAAATAAGAGTAAGCTATCTCTGTACTCATATCAACACCAATAATACCAGGTTAAAATAAGAGTAAGCTATCTTTGTACTCATATCAACACCAATAATACCAGGTTAAAATAAGAGTAAGCTATCTCTGTACTAATATCAACACCCATAATACCAGGTTAAAATAGGAGTAAGCTATCTCTGTACTGTATCAACACCCATAATACCAGGTTAAAATAGGAGTAAGCTATCTCTGTACTGTATCAACACCAATAATACCAGGTTAAAATAAGAGTAAGCTATCTCTGTACTGTATCAAAACCCATAATACCAGGTTAAAATAGGAGTAAGCTATTTCTGTACTGTATCAACACCAATAATACCAGGTTAAAATAAGAGTAAGCTATCTCTGTACTGTATCAACACCAATAATGCCAGGTTAAAATAATAGTAAGCTATCTCTGTACCATATAAAAGTAAATATTCAAACTATTTTATGATGGTGTTGCTAAATGGCAACATGACTGAACAAGATGATCACATTAATTATGAGATCTATAATAAAAAAAGGGAAATTTAAACAATGATAAATTTCTTGGGCAATTATTATTTCTCAAAAGGTTTTGAAGGAGGTTGAGGATTGGATACATGGGCACTTTTACTGTCAGGTTTATGTATAGGGGTTGGATTATTTACAGTAGGTGTTTGTGACTTGTTGGCAATAAATGTCAACAATAAATAAACACAATACACTTGTTTGAAAATAAAATATATTCAAAACAAGTCAAACATACGTACAAAAATTCATTAAATTAGTGCTTAGAATGAATAAAAGTGTAATTAGTGATTGTTACAATTCATTAATAATTAATAACAATACTAATAAATCACTGTGATTCAAAAATGAGTTCATATTTTACAGAGTAAAACTTACCAAGTAATTGAATTCGTTCCTCAGAGTCTCCTGAAGGACTAGAAGCTAAACAGCTATATGTACCACTGTCAGCAGTTGTCACACGCTGGATCTCAAGTACTGCAAACCCATCTCTCGTTTCTACATGATAAAGATGTTCATCTTCTCTAGGTTTTCTCCATGTCACAGATGGTAAAGGGTCACCCAATGCTTGACACTCAAATCGAATTGTTTCTCCTGGCCGTACTCTGAAAGGGTTATTCTGTAATATTTTAACAGTTGGAGTTCCTGAAATAAAAAAAATTATAATATTATAACATAACTTGTTACCTTATACTTCAAATATTTTTTGGAAAATCTTAAGATTACAAAACAACCATCTGTAGAGTCCAGTGCTTTTTTATTCATAAAAACATGTAATAAATGATTATTTTCACACAGTAAACAATGCTTTTTTTTCACAAAACCTACACTTAAGTTCTACAAAATGGTGAGGCATGAAACTTCTTAGGATATCAAAGAAAAATATATTGCTCTGATATACACATTAACCACCAGAATGGTTGTTAAAAGCATTAACTCTATCAACACGGACTTGGTCAATTTGACCAACCACATTACCTCTTTGTAATCGTTTAAAGTATTTATAGATTTAATAGTTCCAACTTTCAGTATATTGTGTATATCTTCACAAAATTTGGCAATCTTTCACAGGCAAAAAATAATTTTTTAGTGAAGTACTTTTAATAACTAAAATAAAGATCTGTACATGAATATAATATTTGTTTTGAACAGTCTGTGTGCCAAGTAATTTTCATGTTAAGATTAAAAATACTTTTCCTCGTCTCAAATATCCTTTGTGTAGTCCCTAAAACCACTTAAATACATTTCAAACGTTTTTATTTCAGTAAAACTTTATATTTTATCTGTTATTTTCTCTAACCTATCTCTATATAGGATCAATCAATTTGACCGACCTCGTAACCACCAAAATAAAAAATCTAAATAAATCTAAATTACCTTTTTTTTTTCTTTTAGGAATGACTTTAAATTGTAACATGAAACTACATTAGTTTCCACTTTAGTAGTACTAAGTAGCTTTAAGCTTGTAACAATATACATCTATTTATAATTAAATTTTATTGTTTTATTGCCCTTTGAACTGTATCTAACTAAGATTTTTTTTTTTTATCATGCCCCCTTTTTTGGGCAAAAATATTAAAACAAGATAGCCTCTTATACACCATGAGGACAGTTTCCAGCACTATACAAAAAATTACAGTAGTAATCAAGCCATCGAACTCTGGGTGATGGATGCCAACATAAACACTGGATAATCTTTATAGTAAAATTAAACTGAATTATATCACCTGGACCTACCTTGAATCTGCAACTTAGCTTCAGCTTTAACTTTTCCTGCTATATTTTCTACTGTACAAACATAAGTGCCTTCCTCTTCACTGGTTACTCGATTGAACCTTTGGAAATGTTATGAAATTAAGAATTTAAAGAAAGAAAATTTATTCTGCTCTAGTACATTATAACAATTGAAGCAATTATATGTATACCAAGTAATGAGAAGCTAAAAGTAGACAACTTTTAAAAATGCAAAAGTCTCCCCCCACAACAACAACAAAAATCACATAATTAGTATCTACTAAATAAATTCATAGATAAAGACTTCTGCAATACCTCAAGACTCCACCTTCCAGGATTTCTGTATTACTTGAAAAATATCTTCCATCTTGTCGAGTCCATTCAACTGTAGGAGAAGGTATCCCAGCTGTCACCCGGCACTGAAACAATGCACTGGCACCAGGAACAACAACCCTCACTGTATCAGGATACAGTTCAACTGCAGGTACTTCCCTTCCTGTCAAGGAAACATATAGTAACCATCCTTTTTAAATAGGAAATACATACTTCAAGGGGTGGGTACTGACAGAAAGTGCAAGATTTGCAACTATTTTGTTATTTATTACATAAAATGTTTGCTTACTGAGGTCATTTTGTGTGTTCATTGGTTGCTTAGGCATCATTCAGTTTATGATTCAGCATTTTGTATCATTAGTGAATTGCATGATGCATTTCACCAACCTAGATATAGTTTGATCCAACCATAAGGGCTAAGTAGAACTTGGCATGACACAAACATGTCAAATTAAACAAATTGTCACTGTGAGAACATGGTCATAAAATGAATCATAACTTCTTCCAATTTCAACTCCATAACACTTCTTACAGGATCAGCATGGTATAATGTAAGTGCCTTGTTTTTTGTTGTTGTTTCTAACTTCAGATGTTGTGCTATTTGGAGCTAGAATATCTTTAATGGTGTTTGGTTATTTGTATATAAAGTTATTCTTCTTTAATATTTTCTCTAGGAGGTCAATGTTAGTGTTGTAGCACAAAAAAAAGACATTAAATATTGGAACATGAACAATGCCATATTTCTTCATATGAAATATTCTTACCATCAAATTGATTGGAAACCGACAAGAATTTTACATGAAACATAAAAAGAAGAACAGCCAAATGTTCCTTAATCCATTTAATGTCACACATACGAGTCAGACTTTTTTCTTCTTTACAGTGAGGCTTTGCCATATATGGGATTTCGTTGACATCATGAAGACTACTGATGAGAAAAGACCAAAAATGATTGACCTATTGTTCAGTAACAATGCTTGAGTGGATAGACAGTATATCAACACTCATAAGTACCCCTTATCAGTTTATGCAGTAAATTTAAAAATGAAATCCCATACACGGCACAGCCACAGTATACATAAGAAAAAAGTCTGACCCATATATGTGGCAGCTGCAGTAAATGGGTTAATCAAAAGTCTGCCTAATTTCAACATGTGAAGAGGACACATAAATATGTTGAAATTACTTTCTCCAATATCAAAACTTCTTACAATCTGTTTCATTTATTATGGTTTTTCACTAACTACCTCACATGACAGTGTTTTTCTTATTACATGCTGATTATACCTATGGAGGGACAATGTTAAAAAGTGGCCAATATTCACATTTTACAAGATTATATAACCATTGACTGCATCTGGTTAAGTAATAATATTCAATATTTGAATGCTACATTATGTTCTTTATGTTAACGGCAGAAAAATAGTTCAGGAGTTAACAATCACACTGAAAAGAAACTTAAAAGAAATAAAATTAAGACTGTATACCACTTACGTTCAACTTCAACAATAGCTGAAGCTTGAGCTGTTCCATCCTGATTTTCTCCACGGCATACATAGAGTCCTCGGTCAGAAACAGTTACTTCAGTTATAGTAAGAGTGTTGCCATCAACCTAAAAATTAAGAACACTTTAATAATAATAAGAACGTGAATGAAGACCACAGAACTAAAAGAAAACAACAACAAATGCTTATATTATATTATGGTTATATAATGCTTTTAATCAAAAGGCTTGTGATATTTTTACATAAAGTATACTAATACACAAAGTTAACTGAACAATAGTAAAAAGACTACAAATATTAAGCACCTTCTAACAAACTTAAAAATCCTAAAACAATATAGCATATACATCACTGATACAGCAAGTTAACTTCTTTATAGCACAAACACCAAAACAGACTGCCACTTAAAAATAAAAATCTTAACTTCAGCACAAAAAAAAATGTTGAAGTTGGCATGTAAACTGAGGCATCAATAACTTCAAAAGTTAGAAAAGCCTTTTTTTTTTTTTACTGGAATTTGTTTCTGTATTTTGATTTTTGATTCTAACATAATGTGACGTGTCTACGGACAGCAATGATGTAAGGAGACATATTTTATGCTTGGACAGGCAGTAAACTTTTAATGAAATAATTCCAAAATCTAATTGTTTATATAAATTATGTGTTGACGTTTTGTTTAGCATAAACATAACTGCTTTATGATGATTACTTTAGTATCTAGGGTTGTTTAGAGTTGAAAACCTTAGTTTGAAAGTGAGAAATTTTATGATGATTATTACAGCTAATAAACCATATTTCAACATTTTAATCTGACCATATACAATCACGATTGCAAAGCAGATATATTTACCAACATGGAAAGAAAAAAGTAATGCCACATCTTTTCCCAATGCTATAATTATTTTAACTATTTGCTTTTTATGTTACTTTATTTTTTACCTACAAGGCATGTTAAAAACACATAGAAGTTAAATATACTGCTGGCGTGAATGTGCTTTGTAATCACTATGAGAAAAACCTATACACTGGGTAGGTGAAGTGAAGAAAAAGTGTCATCGGCCACTATTCAGTTATCCACATTATATAGCAGCACAAAGTGTAGATTGAACTTTAGACTTTGAGATTAAACAATTTTCAGAATACAAAGTTTATTTATTATACATATAGAAGTTATCTGTAACTTGTTATTGTTTTTCCGTACAACAATTTTATATTATGATTATTAAAAGGAACATCAGCCACGTTACCCGATGTCTAGGAGAGAGTTCAGTACCAACTCTTGACCATGTTACTATTGGGGCTGGAACACCAGTAGCTATACATCTAAGTTGAGCTAAATCTCCTTCAGGAACAGTTTGCCTTTCCGGTTCAATCTGAACTGTGGGTTGTTTATGTCCTAGAGATTATGGTGTACAAACAATTAATACTAGCCAGACTAATGCATTTTATATAACGATGTTAAAAAAGTTAAAATCTCCATTATATACTAAATTATCTCTGATTTAAAAATTTAAATTATCATCATATTTATATTTGATTTAACAATAACAATAAGATGATTAATAAACGTTTAGAAATGAAAATCATTATTAGGGGACTAATGATTACAGTAAAAAGTTTTTTAAAGTGGAAACATCAGACCTCTGTAGCCTATTACAAAAGAAAGCTTTCTAAAGTGGAAACATCAGACCTCTGTAGCCTATTACAAAAGAAAGCTTTCTAAAGTGGAAATAACAGAATACCGTAGCCTATTACAATAGAAAGCTTACTAGAGTGGAAATATCAAAACACTGTAGCCTATTACAAAAGAAAGCTTACTAAAGTGCAAACATCAGACCTCTGTAGCCTATTACAAAAGAAAGCTTACTAAAGTGTAAACATCAGACCTCTGTAGCCTATTACAAAAGAAAGCTTACTAAAGTGTAAACATCAGACCTCTGTAGCCTATTACAAAAGAAAGCTTACTAAAGTGTAAACATCAGACCTCTGTAGCCTATTACAAAAGAAAGCTTACTAAAGTGTAAACATCAGACCTCTGTAGCCTATTACAAAAGAAAGCTTCCTAAAGTATAAATATCAGAACACTGATATTACAAAAGAAAGCTTTCTAGGATGGAAACATGAGATTTTCATACAATGTTTTAATAACTTAGGTTCACAAGTTTCAATACTACATGAAAATTAAAAACAAATACCTTTGATAAAAGTAATTGTGTTTCAGTTGCATTTGCATCTTTATATTTTAAGGCAGAAGAACCAATAACAATAAAAATTACCAAAATAAAATCAAAATCCAAGAACAAAATTGACAGAAAACAAGTAACACACTAGATGAACTGACAGTTTGAAGTTTTTAGTTTGTCACAACTTTTCACCATTCTCAAGAACATTTTTAATAATGATTCTTCTATAAAGTTGGTGACTAATATGATTGCATCAATTATTGAAGTTTAAAACTAGCAAACACAAGCTGATCTAATTCAAGATTTATTTTGTTTATAACACCAACATATATTCCTGGTTTCATAAAATATCTAACAACTTTTAAATAGGTACTTATGTTTTTAAAACACACAAGATGACAAATGTGAATGTTTAAATATTTAAGAATAGCATGTTCTAATGGATAAAAAAAAAGTACTCATATGATCAGTTTCAAGAAATGATGTGAAGCCTGACTCGTTACAAGATCAGCTTTAAGAAATGCACTAAAAATGTTTTATAAGCCAAACTTGTAATGTGATCACCTTTACCAAACATACCAGAAACAATATGATCCTTGACTTGTGATATGAACAACCATCAGATATGACTTGAAACCTAACATTTGATAAAATCAACTTCTAGAAACATACCAGAAGCGATATGAAGCCGAACTTGTGCTTGAGCAGTTCCATAGCTGTTACTGGCTGTACAGATGTAGATTCCCTGCTGTGAACTATCAATTCTTGTAAGTCTTAGGGTTCCACCAACCTATAACATTCAATATCCTGAACTTTATGCTTGGTATATTCACACTTATTAAATGTTACATGTAGCTTAGGGTTCCACCAACCTATAAAATTCAATATCCTGAACTTTATGCTTGGCACATTCACACTTATTAAATGTTACATGTAGCTTAGGGTTCCACTAACCAATAAAATTCAATATCCTGAACTTTATGCTTGGCACATTCACACTTATTAAATGTTACATGTAGCTTAGGGTTCCACCAACCTATAACATTCAATATCCTGAACTTTATGCTTGGTATATTCACACTTATTAAATGTTACATGTAGCTAAGGACACAACCAAGTATTAGTAATTTTTCATTGTTTAAAGTATTTATTATTTACATAAGGGAAATTTTCTTTAACTATAAGTGAAAGTCTATGATTTATAACACAGTACTTCAAAAATTTATGTATTATACATTTACTCAAAAGAATTTATTGAATGTAAATAATCCAATTATTTTATATGAAAGTGTCACGACAAGGTAAGGATCACTAAAATTTTACAGGTGTTTGCAAGGGTACAAAAGGAAATGTTTATATACACAATAATATTCCATTATGTATAGTAAAATTTGTGTTGTTCAGGTTAGCTTCAGTTAAGGAAAAGCAAAAAATCGAAACAAAATCTAAAGGTTCTCAAAAGACAATCCAAACTTTCTATGCTCCTAACTAAACATCAGCATTTACATGTATTGCTGAACCCTCAATCATTATCCTCAAAGTGTCATAACAATACCGATTATCATATAACCAAGAAGCAATTTATTAAAATATGTATTCTATGACAAATTTGTGTAAGTGAATTGCTTGTAGTTTTATACTCTACTTATCATAGATGCTGAACAATCAGTAGCAGTTAACGTGTCACTTATAGTAAACCCGGGTTTAAGCACCTCCAATCTTGGCACTTTTTAGAATGTTAATTTTATACATTCTATTTAAAAAAAAAAAAAAGAGAACAATAATGTTTACCTGGCTGCTTGATGCTGGAAGCTCTCCTCCAGAGAAAGTCCACTGGATGTCAGATGTTGGATATCCTGTGACACGACAGTCAAACTGAACCGTTTCTCCTGGAGCAGCTTCTACACTGGATGGACTTATTGTAAGATGTGGCTTCTCACCAGTAACTGTGTCTTTTAGAAGAATCAAATGTAGACTGAATTTTATCAATATGATCTCAATTTTACACTGACTACAATACCTAACTAGTATTCATAAACAATAAAATAATTAAATTTTGCATCCAATGTCCATTGATATCTGAAGGATAAGTCTAAAAGTAACAGAAAATAGCAGATTTTAAAAATATTACACAGATAATAAGTCAAAAATGAAGGAAATACACAAACACTAGTTACACATGTGAACAAAAAATATTTATTCACAATTATGGTGTAACAGGTCTATTTATGAAACTGGCCATTCACAGGCTGACTAAGTTGGTTGTTGGAGTTGAGAATAAAAAGAAGAATTCTAGTTTACCAACAAAATTCAGAAGAAAACATTGAAAGTGTGGGATATGAAAATCTAATATTGTATATATCAGAAACTATTCCAAGTGATATCTATAGGGGAGTAAAACTTCTATCTCCTTTCAATTTGTACAAATATCTAAGCCACACATTGAGATTGGTATGCCCCTTCCCAGGAAAGTCAGACACAGGGGACCATATAGTGTTAAGGGTTGAAAGCTTTACCTAATAATAAGGTTTAGTGTAAGTTTACAACCTTTTGATGTTTAGTTAACAAAAATGTATTACATGCTGAACACCTTCATAAAAATAAAGACAAATTGACTTGAATGCATCTGAATACAGATATATATATTCTAACCTAGCTTTAAAATGGTAACTATTTTAGTCGTTACACCAAATAGTGTTATACCTTTTAAATGTTAAGTATATCTTCATGTGGTATATGGCATTAATATTTTTCATAATGATTTACCAGTTGTAGAAGGTTACGTGCACAAAATTTATATCGGTTCCAACTGCATACAGAATAAAACTTCCAAGTACTTAAATACCGTGAAAAAAATTAATATTCTCTAAGCATTTAGAGTTTTATATAATGTTGTACATCAGTTTTCAATTACATACCTCCTTCAACAAAAAGTACAGTACGTACTGTCTCAGTACCAACAACATTAGTAGCTGTACAATAATATTCTGCCTCATCACTCTTTCTTGCAGAAGGAATTCGAAATATACCATTTCTAAACGTTGATGCTGGGTTTAACTGGTCATTTCGACCACCAGACCAAGTTAATTCAGGTTTTGGAAACCCTTCACCAATGCAGTGGAATTCTACTTCTTCTCCTGCAGTTACCTGTAAGTACCGTGGTTCAATCCTCACCTTTGGCCGAACAGATTCTTCTCCTCCTGGAAAAATATTAGCTATTACTTTATTAATATATCTAAAAATCAGATTAAAAATTACATATTTAGCACATATAAAGCTTCATGATAAATTAACTTTATTACAATAATTTAAAACAATTCTTCCAAGACTTTGCTGTAGAGGCTAGTTTTTGAAACAAACTTCTTTTAAGTACATTATGCGAAATATTTTCAATCCGTGACTTTTGTAACTATTGACTAAACCATTTATTCTGATATGTAGAACCTAATTAAAGTTTAATACCAGATCAGAAAGTGAATGATTGATTGTTAGTATCATACAGATGAGTCATTTGGTAAAGTAACACTAAACAACATACTGAGTACTCACAGAAAAACTTTAATACCTATTTTATCTTCGTCATGTTTGTAGTTATATTTAACAACCTCGTCCCATACTTTCATTATGGGAGCAGTGAAAATGTCAAAGGACAGATACGTAAACATATTTCCCATCACCTTAATGTCTTCATTAAACATTTCTCAAACATAAAGCTCAGATAAATGAATGAGAATAGGAAAAAAAAAGGGATACATTAAAACTCAACACTTTGTATTAATTTTAAAAAATAATCTCATATCTCAATAGAAAAACAACCAGACAAATGAATACATTAACATGACATCACCCAAAGTAACATTTACAGCACCACACAATAACTCTTTATATCTCACATTATAGTCTGTACCCCCGGGGATCCTTTTAATTTATGCAGCATCTATGTTTGTTTGTTTGAAGTTAAGCACAAAGCAACAACAATGGGCTATCTGAAACCCAGATCCTAGCGTTGTAAGTCTGCAGACATACCGCTGTGCCACTGGGGGGGGGGGGGAGGGTAGTGCAGCATCTATAATTTAATTTTGTCTCATACACACACGTGTATATATATATATATATATACATATATATATAAATAAAATACTCACATACAATTAAAAGGAGTATGCCATTAAAATAATTGCACACTAAATAATTTGTGTTTTTATGCCACCATCTTCTGAAAATGGTGGCATAAGAACATCAAAATATATAGGGTCTGTTTAGGGTTGGTCCTGTTTTTAATAAATTATTTATTGTGTAATTATTTTGGCAATGTATTCCTCTTTTAATCACACATACCACAAACTCATCTCAAAAAGAGATAGTTGCATTCTTAATATATGTTTAATAACACATACATCTTACATCATCTTAAACAGAAAAATAGGATCGATCTATTGAAAACAAAGCCTATAATTAACCCAGTTATCAACAAGTCTTTATAACTTAAGATTTTTGTGAGAATACCATTCAATCTTCCTCTGCACACACACACAAAAAAAGAGTCATGAATGGACACCTCACAAACGTCAAATATTCAGTTATATTTTTATCAATGTGCATTAGATCCAAATGATCATGAATTTATCTGAAACTTGACATACAACTTTAACATATTTTTCCTGTTGTAATTAAATCTCTACAAAACACCAATTTTAATAACTAATAAAAATTAAATTACTCCAAATATTATAATGTATTTTTATACTTTGGCTACATTTTGCTACTGAAGTACTCTTTGTTATTCTTATATTTTCCCACAGCAATGTTTAAATGTTTAATGAATAATAATAAATGCTTGTTGATATCTTAAAACCAGAAATGTTCATTCTGAAGCCAGAATAATAGCATAATTACTCTCTACAATCAGAGATGCCCTGTCTTCTGCTTGACTATAAGAGTCTGAGCCAGTACATATGTAGGTGCCACTGTCCTCAGGACGAACATTAGGAATAGTAAGGACACCACTAGCTTCTGTAGCTTTATCAGGTAGCAATCCATCAAGCTTGGTCCATGTCAATGTGTATTCTCCCTGTAAAAAAAAGTTACATACACATTGTAAGGTTGTATAGTATACATATTTCATATTCTGTAAACATATTCTATTTATACAATATGACAGATTATTACCATATAACAAAAAATTTAAAGATTCAAAAACTTTAAGCTAGAATTAAAATACTTACTGATGATAAAGTTAATTACAAGTAAAACTCCAACCTAAAGCACCTTCATTAAGTTTTTAGTATTTGCTTAAACTAAATTTAGAGCAACAATTAAGTAGGATCTATACAGAAAGGAGATCCAAAGTGATTTAATAAGACCCCAAAACTAAAAATAGATGAAGAGAATGAAGTGGAGTTTAAAGATGAGATTTTCTAAACAAGTGAAAACTAAGTTGAAACCAGTGATACAGAAACAAATAAATAAATGACAATCCTTCTCAAATAGTTTAATTACTAGAAACCAAGACAACTGTGGTCTCCTTCAAAGAACAGTGCAGTTATTAATACACTATTTTTCTTTGATGAAAGTAACAATATTACCAACTGGTTTTTTAATTTAGCATAAAAGATAAAGAGTCAAGTAAACCAACACCTTAATAGTTTAATGAACTCCAGAGTTTATTTATCTATTTGTTTATAGTTATGCACAAAGCTAGAGAATGGGCTATCTGTGCTGTGCCTACCACGTATATCGAAACCCAGTTCCTAGCATTATAAGTCCACAGACTTACAGCTGTGCCAATGGGGGGCTAAACCCCAGAATCCCTATGTGGAGTGCTAAACTAAAGACCACTATAAAAGTCATGGTTTTATTTATTAGTGTTTATGTAGATTATGTGATACACATGTCAAACATTAAGTGAAAATAAAGGTGGTTTTATTTTATATGAAGCAATATGTATATATATATCTCACACTTAGATATTAGCAGTGAATATTATTACCTTAACAGAATAGTGAAATTGTCCTTTAATTAACCCTCTTGCCCAGGCTATCCGTTACTGAGCATGACAAGGTTTTAGTGTCTTACATTCAACATTTTATTAAACTACATACCAATTAGTTATACCAATGTTATACCAATTAGTATAACATAAAACCTTAGCTAATAATCCATATTTTAATAGTATATAAGTTTTAAGTTCTTAATTTTATAAATCAACATTTTAAAAATTCCTGAATTTCCACTAGTGTAACACACGTGACACATTTTCTTTAGGTATCTTCTCATCTCTAGTTTATCCACCCCCACCCACAAGAAACTATGAAATTAAATGTAAATTACTCACTATGAAAACGTCATTGCTCAAACAAACCATAATTTGTATAGCCTTCAATTTTTTTTGGTTACAGAGCTATCAAATAGAAAATCAGACTCCCCCAGCCACACCCACCTGTCACATCCCCTCTTTCAAGATTTGTTAATAATTTTCTCTTATGTTAATTATAACCAATAGAAAGTCAAGGTTTTCAATTGTCAAATGATTTATTTTATAACATTGTGTTCTGAACACAGAATAGTCAATTTCACTTCTGAACAGAATACTCGGGTAAGTACTTTATTTCTTGTTTTTTTTTTAAGTTTATTCTTTATTTAGTGTTATAAAAGTAACTAAAATGTAAAAATAGATATTTCTTTAGGTTAGATTAGGTAAAATAAACAATAATAATAATAATATAATAAAAATGTTTCATCAAGCACACACACCAGCAGCTAGCTCCAAGTAGCTCATGGGCAATATAATTCAATAGCATAACATGAGCTGCACATTCCCCAAGTGATTCACAACTTTTAATGGCACAAATAGTAGTTAGACACAGTTTAGAGGGCAATAAAACAATAAAATTTAAGTACAAGTAGCCATATACTGTTACGTGTTTAAAGCTACTTCAGATAAATGAATCTAGTTTCACATTACATATGAAGTTATTCTAGAAAGAAAAGGAGGGTAATTTAGATTTATAGATTTTTTTTTTGGGGGGGGGGGGGTTACAAGGGCATTCAAATTGACCAAACTTGCATAGTGTTAGGGTAGAGAAAATAACAGAAAAAAATAT
>NW_013668496.1:40945-54987 GCF_000517525.1 Limulus polyphemus | reverse complement strand
TTGTACACAGATTAGTCAAAAGAAATACTCAATATATTCATGGACAAATCTTTATTTTAGTTTATTAAAAATACATCATTAAAAAATATGATTTTTTTGTATGTGAAAGACTTATAATGTTAACTGAAAGACTGCCAATTTTTGTGAAGATATACGCACTATATTGAGAGTTAAGTATTAAATCTATAAAGAGTAAACAAGTACAAAGAGGTCACATGGTCGGTCAGATTGACCAAGCCCATGAAGAGAGTTAAGATTAAGGAAAGTAATAGTGTTGATGCATCATCTTGTTTCATACTTAATGGCGAGCATGGTAGGACCTTATGTCTCTTCCCCTTCTCAACAGTTCAATAAAGTGTTATTTTAGAAGCTTGCTTATTTGCTTACAGTAAACCTCTCTGCTATTGCCATTCACCATGCTAACTCTGGTCCTTTCAAAAGGTTTAGTTTTTGATATTATACTGTCCTGGTAGGAGCTCAAGTTAATACTAACAAGGTATATAAGCTAACAAGTTGAGCCATTATGTATTAAGATCAGTAAAACTTGTTAAATAGTTTAAAAACAAAATTTGAGTATTCATCAATGTAATTACAATATCTTAAACAAGGTTTTCATGCTTTAAAAGATGGCAAAACAGCTGAAAATACATCATTATTCAGGCATTTCATTACTAAAACAATAAAATTTTGTAATGATTAATGGAAGTTCAGTTTCTGGAAATACACAGCACTAAGAAATTGACTTTCATTGAATTAAGAAGGACCTTGAAACAAAGGCAATTTCAAAATATAGTAATGTTTAAACATAATAACTTGAACTGCATATTTCTATAGAAGGTGCACAATTGCTTTCCTTGCATTACACTGTTAACTAAAGTTGTAGAGAAGTAACTCCTATAAACAATCTCAACATAACAGTTACTAATACACTGTTCGTTGTAGATCTACTGAAGTTCCTTCTAAAACAATCTAAACCTAACATAACAGTTACTAATACACTGTTCGTTGTAGATCTACTGAAGTTCCTTCTAAAACAATCTAAACCTAACATAACAGTTACTAATACACTGTTCGTTGTAGATCTATTGAAGTTCCTTCTAAAACAATCTAAACCTAACATAACAGTTACTAATACACTGTTGGCTTTAGGTCTACTGAAGTTCCTTTTAAAGTAATCTCAACCTAACATAACAGTTATTAATACACTGTAAGCTGTAGATCTACTGAAGTTCTTTCTAAAACAATCTCAACCTAACTTAACAGTTACTAATGCACTGTTAATTATAAATCTAATGAAGTAAATAAATAAATAGCATTCCAAATAAATATTTTTCTCTATCATCAAGTTTTGATAATGAGTTGTGTTACCAAATAAAAGACCTCCTTGACAGTGACTTATATGAGACAAAATAGATTGTGAAATGCTAATTTTACAAACCTTTAGTTTGAAATTCAAAATAGACAAATTAAAATGTTAAATAAAAAAAATAACATCTGCAGTCTAAATTATTTTTTTATCTTAAATATTACGTATTATTTGTAATAATTACATGAAGCATAATTACATAATTACTTTTTCATGACAAGGAGATATTCAAGACTAGCCTGAAGTTTCTTGTGTGAGTGAAAGTGGTTTAAGAACATAAAATGAGTAAATGTTTGATAAGTATCCAGCAACAGTTCTTAAAGAAAGAGAATTATCTTTAAAATTTTTCCATTTTATGTAACTTTGAGGTGTTAAAAGTTTGATAATAAGAAAATACAAGATTTCAAAACTATTTTAAAAGTTGTCTATATCTTTTTTTTTAACATTTTATACTTCATTATTACTGTGGTAGTTAATTGTTACAGTGAATTTAGTTGTATTTTTATAGTTTTGTAGATAATTCAATAATCTTAAAGTATTTCTTTTTCACTCAACTCTGGTAATTTTCATTGGTCCTCTGACATTTTCCAAAATTGAAAATCAGCATATATAATTAAGAGAAAAAGTTTCTAAATATATTTAAATTTCCATCACTATAAAGATTTGCACAAATTAAATATATAGTAAAAGCTTTGTTATCTAGCATCTTCACACCCTGAAAGTTCAATATCTCCAAATACAAATGCTCATTGTAGGAACCAGCATTCATTACAATTCCATCCAGAATGTTTCAGAATGCTCTCATAGGTTCTTGAGAGTTTGAGACTAGTTAAATGACACTGATACTTAGTGGCAGTGATGTAGCTTTATTTATGTTCTTTTTCACCACCAAGCTTCAGCTGTTACCTGCATGTACTGCTGTGATTCAAATAGTAAATATTTTCTTCATCCTGAAGTTATAGCTTCTAATTCTAGCTAGAAAACAATGACTTTACATAAAGCAAGGTTTCTAACAAAATTTATTATTGTTTAAAACTGTTATTGTTATAGATGATATAGAAATACTGTACATTAGAACATCACCAAGGTGTCAAAAGTTTCCTGTAAAATATTGGATATGCTCTCATAACCAGAAAAAAACTATCCAGCACTTCCCAGGTCCAGCAAATGCTGGATAATATAGCTTTTACTGTACTTTGCAAACCCTACATATTTAAAAGAGCTCATAATATAAAACTTCCTATATATAATACATTGTACTGTAAACAACACAAATGATTTAAAGGTTAGCTACATTACTAACATAGCTTGTACTTGTACAGCGGAAGGTGACAGTAGAGTCTACAGGAACACTTTGAGATCGTGGACTTTCCACTTGAACCTGAATACCTGGTTGGGGTTCTGAAATTATATATTATTATATAACTCATCTAAAAAAGTAGTACATCAACAAAATATTGTAAGATTACCCACAATGTTAAAATTACCCTTGAAAATTCATGGAAAAAACTACTACCTACAATATTAAAATTACCCTTGAAAATTCGTGGAAAAAAACTACTACCCACAATGTTAAAATTGCTCATGAAAATTCATGGAAAAAACTACTACCTACAATATTAAAATTACCCTTGAAAATTCATGGAAAAAACTACTACCTACAATATTAAAATTACCCTTGAAAATTCATGGAAAAACTACTACCCACAATGTTAAAATTGCTCATGAAAATTCACAGGAAACAACTACTTCACACAATATTGTATGATTTACCTTTTACATGTTTTTGTCAATTCTAATGTAAAGCAGAGTAGTCAGTCTTGAAAACTCTACAGATCCTCTTGGTCTTCCCTATTTGAAATCCCCAGTATGAAAATCTTGAAAGTTAAAATGGTGGTACTAATTCAGATAATCTATTACATGACTATGCCACTTGTTATGTAAATAAGTGAATCCAGTCTAGAGAGCTTCCAAACCTCCTTGACAACCAGAAGGAGGATAACATTTTTAAATTTCTGAAAGGGGAATTTTGGTTGTTTTAAATGGCCATTTACATGTTAAATACCAATTTTCTAGTGAATTGGTTCAGTCAATACTAAGTGTCCCCCAAACTATTTATTTATATTCTGTGAGGGTTACGTTCCATCAGAAGACAACTACCTCAACACACGTGTTACATATATTTCTTACTTGATATAACTCACACCTTAAAGTGATAAAAATTTTATAATACTGCTTTATACATATTTCCAAATATTCTTGACAAATTGATGAAACCGTAAACACAAATAGTTAATGACAAAAGAACATATGGAATAAAAGTAAACTTTTGGCATAAAACAGTTAACAACAAAATAAAACCACAAACATTTATTACAAAGAACATAGAGAATAAAAACAAGTTTTCATAATAACATAGAGTAAAAGACTTCATTTATGGCACTAACCTAATGGTTGACAACTACCACCAGGCTGCTGGGGGTCACCTTTAAATCCACGAGCACAACTAAAATGATATAAAATATAACATTCATAAATGTTTTGCCATTTCAAGTATGAACTATTTGAATTTCTGAATTTTAACATGCTGTTATAATGAACAAACATGTAAATAGTAAGAATATAGTCTTAATTTAACATAACAGATTACTTGAGAGATTTGGTAAATCAATACTTTAAATCAAGTAAAAACTAAAGGCAATGCACCAGCATCACTGATGTTTGTAAGATAAACGAAAATGCGAATAGACTGTCTGAGCTCATACCCACCCTTAGGACCATCACTCAGTAGTCTTACATAAAGCATGAAGTGAGATTAAGAAACACTATTAATTGCCCTGCATTACTTTATCCAAACTAAACTTAAATCAACCAGTGCTAAGATGAAAAGTTGCTAAAATGTAAATGCTGATAGGACTGAATTTCACTGTGATGACACAGTATGGCTGTACAATCCATGTTGTAAGACAGGACTATTTCCAAAGTTAAGGATTTTGTTGTAAGATAGGACTATTTCCAGAGTTAAGGACTATGTTGTAAGATAGGACTATTTCCAAAGTTAAGGACTATGTTGTAAGATAGGACTATTTCCAAAGTTAAGGACTATGTTGTAAGATAGGACTATTTCCAGAGTTAAGGACTATGTTGTAAGACAGGACTATTTCCAAAGTTAAGGACTATGTTGTAAGACAGGACTATTTCCAGAGTTAAGGACTATGTTGTAAGACAGGACTATTTCCAGAGTTAAGGACTATGTTGTAAGATAGGACTATTTCCAGAGTTAAGGACTATGTTGTAAGATAGGACTATTTCCAGAGTTAAGGACTATGTTGTAAGATAGGACTATTTCCAGAGTTAAGGACTATGTTGTAAGATAGGACTATTTCCAGAGTTAAGGACTATGTTGTAAGATAGGACTATTTCCAGAGTTAAGGACTATATTGTAAGATAGGACTATTTCCAGAGTTAAGGACTATGTTGTAAGACAGGACTATTTCCAGAGTTAAGGACTATGTTGTAAGACAGGACTATTTCCAGAGTTAAGGACTATGTTATAAGATAGGACTATGATGTAAGATAGGACTATTTCCAGAGTTAAGGACTATGTTGTAAGATAGGACTATTTCCAAAGTTAAGGACTATGTTGTAGTCAAAAGAATCAATGATATGGTTTATAGAATCTAGAAAGACAGGCAGTAAAAGCCAAAGGTACATCCACCATGACTGTCTTTGAAAGTACGTTATGAGAGAACAGCCAACTAGTTTAGTTCAAAGAGAGCACTTTCATAGTATCAGCATAGATGGAGCTACAAATGGATTCCCAAGCCAGAGGCCATCCACCATGACTGCCGTTCCTACCAAGACCACTTACAAAGGCTCACTAGGGATGGAACCACCAATGAAATTACTTAACCATTTACCTAAAGAGAACTCCCTGTAGTGACAAGACAGCATCTCATCTGTGCACAATAAAACATAGAAAAAAATCATCAAAAAGATCTGATGTCTGGATAGTTTAAGTACATTAAGTGAATAAAGAAATATTTAAATTTTTTAAAATCAAAATTATGAATGCACTTCGTTTCTCCCATTTAATGATTGCATTATATCTATAAACTAATGTTCTTATATGACAAAGAAAAGGCAAAACAGTTGTTCATGTCAGCTTTATATAATAAGATTACCATTATTTGTTTTTAGAATTGTTGAGTTGAACTTATAAACATGATGCATGAAAGAAATGCATTAGGTGGTGCTATTTGGTCTGACATACCACCTCATCATTAGTTCAAAAAGTTACAGAAGTATTAAAGATGATTCTGGTAGAAATCTTCATGTAGGATTATTTCAGATGTTAAGATTTTATGATGGTGCACTAAAGAACAAAACAAGAGCACCAGGGTTTTGAAGACAAAACTCAGCCAAACTACTTGAAACTGTGACAACTAATAATGATAAAATATGGGAATTCACATTCAGCATACAATATTAAAACAAAGTTTCATAGTTATAAATTTCATAGAAATGCAACAATGTTTGCAGAAAAGAAGGGTTTTGCTCTTCTTCATATTAGATGCAAATTTGCACTTAAAGTAATCTTTACATAAATCACACAAGAATGAACAACCATATTTGAAGGAAAATCCTACATTTTGTTTAAAAATGTAAAATAAAACTATCAATTTACTCATGACAGGTGCTAAAGCAGTCATTTTATCTACTTACAAGCAAAAAAAAAAAATTGTTAGTTTTAGATTGAAGTTGAAATTTATTACATTTGACAGTTTCTTCCTAAGTAGCCAGTAGGGCAATTGTCACAAGTTGGCTGTCCATCATTATCTTGAAAACAGGTTCTAGAAAACCTGAAACAGAAAATGCAGTGACATAAGTTAATATTCATTCACAAATTATGTCTGTTGTACCATTTGTTTTTACAAATAACAACCATACATCAGACACCCAAATACTGATGTACAATATACAAACCTCAAAACTGCATTCAACATGAAAATGTACATTTTAACTTTACTTTCTTTTTCATTAATTAATTAGATATCATCTTATTATGTCATCACATTAAAGATGGCAGTCTGAAATTGGTTTCCCACCTGGTGAACACTAACCTAAATTTCCACTTTGTTATCCAACTGTTAATCAATGTGTTGTGCTGCCCTCTTTACAATAATACATAAATGTTGCAAAAGATTATTTCTGTACTTATTTTTAATATTTCTGCTGCTTGCATTTAGTCTTGCCTGTCAATAATTACCGTAATGAAAACTTTTGTCTTGCTGGTGGATGCAATCACACATATAATAATTTTACATAATTGTATTGATTGTTAAGTTTTATTGTTGATTTAACTTGAAGATAGGTATATATCAAATAGCTACAGAAAATCAAGTAAACAGAATAATCCAGTGCTATACATATATTTACAAGTTTGATTATGACATTAATATTTTAGATTTTTACAATTTTTTAACATACAAAACACCACTGCAAATGTTACTAATGTTTTTCGACCTGCGCAAAGTAGTGGTGTTGCATGATACAAAATAGGTAAGTTTCAAAATCTGTGAGAAGAGTAGTCTGACATCAAAAGAATATTTAAACCTTATTAAATTTTATTTATTTACAAACTGAAAATTTGAAACACTGTTTAGGAAAATATACAAAAATTTCATATTTTTAGATATGCTTAATGAATTTCATTTGAAATAGAAAATAGAGGGGAATAAGAAATAAGAGAAAACATGATCCGTAGAACAGGTCAAGACAAAAATGAAACTTTTTCAGAGAGAACAACAGATTTGTGACATCCTGAACTCAGCTCCAATAATCACTCCACCTATAAATTTGACATTAAACATAAAATTAAACTGTTTGAGCATAATTAAATCTGAAACACTATGAGAATTATTTCTTTTTTCATATGTGATCTTTACATTGTTTAACTGTCGATTAATTTGTTATATATCTTGATAAATAAAAACTATTATTAGATTGGTACACTACTTTAAAATATTTACTATATATATACATATATCCCACTTGGACTGAAAGATTCTTGGATTAAGTGAATGTCTTAAAATAACCAAAGTATAGTTGAAGTGTTTTTTTTTCTACATCTGAAAACCATTTTCAAACAGTGATGAATGAAGTGTTACAATCTTACTTTATTTCATCTCAATTTCCACTACAAGACTTGCATTTCATTAGCTTTGGATGAACTGATTTTATTACTTTTTTTTTTTTACTTTGTACTTTTGTTGCTGTTTAAAAATACTGAAGCAGCTCCAAGCTACTGATATATTCACTAATATACTTGTCAACTCATTTTGGTGTTTACCTGTAATTATTACCATGAAAACCCATAATTTTTTTAAATTACCCACAGCATTATGTGACAACTCATTCTCTGGTGCTCACAAAAAGAAAACACAACATTGGATCTGTAGTAAATAGTAATATAGCCATAGGCTTTATAAACTAAAAAAATGATCATTATGGTCAGCCTTAAGTGTGTGTCATGTATGCACTAGCCAAATGTTTGAAGGGTATGGCTTGTCTATAAAAATAATCAGGACACTCACTGATTTGAGGATATAGTAAGAGGACATGGACAAGGCTTGCAATCTTCAGGTGTTCCTCGGGTAGCATCTCCATAATAACCACTAGAACACTGTTCACAGCTGTTTCCAACAGTGTTATGTCGACATCGCTTAACATGAAAAAACAAAAAAAGAAATGAAAAAATCTGAACAAAATTAAACTTGATTAATAAAAAGAAACAAATGATACATCTATTAGTTATAATATAGTTAATATATTGTTTGAGAGCATATTATAAAACACTTTTTCTATTTTATGTTTAATGCATGGTATATTCAATAGAATTTAAAACATACAATACAATAAACAAATTTATGATTGAGATATTATAAAGTCTATGCCATAACTATGACCAAAAATATAACTATTTAATAGTTATCAAAATACCAATAAAATATACATTTTTATTAGATGTAAATAGGTATGGAAGTATATTTCTTAGTTTTACTTTAAAATATTTGTTATTTATGAGATAGGCCTACAGAGGATTGAACTTGTCTCCCTGTAACAACAGACCAGTTATAAACTGATTATGAAATAGCCTAGTCAGGTTAATACAGGCCAACTGTTGCTGTGAGGCAAGTTTGATCCTAAATTAGCCTATTTTATAAAATCAAATTTTTGAAGTAAAATATATATATATATATATATATATGTATATATATATTGTATTTATAACCTTACAAATTAATTCTGCAAACTATGACTATCTTTATAATGATTTAGTAAAATTCAAATATCTAGTTAGCATAATCCTAATTTATATTAATTTAACCTTACCAAGCATACACCTGTAGTTGGGTCACATGATTCTGAGTGTCCATTACAATTGCAACGAGTGCATCTTCCTAATCCAGGACCACTGTTGTCTCTAATATAGCCAGGTGCACATTCCTGAAAACATTCAACCCTATAGATAGCTACTAATTCATGTATGTAAAACAGCATTGCTATTTCCATATATTCAAGTTTAATATTTACTATTGTTTTCTAATTCTATTGCCTCAATCATTACCACTTAATCTGTTGTGATAAAGATGTTATGCTTGGAAGAATTTACCATAAAAAGTACCAAATTACTACATGTGCACCTATAAACGTATGTTTATTTTTACTCTGAAAAATCTCATTTAAGACATATTTTCTTTGAAAAATGTTTTGTAGGCCTCACTGTTGGCAGACTTATTATTTATACCCACAATCTACTGGAATCTCAAGAATGTTAGTAATATTTCTCTTCTTCAATACTACTTTTATTTTTCCATTGCATCTAGCTTTGTAGCAAAATTATTATAATTATAACTTGAACACAGTGAAATTACCTTTTTCTAAATTTAAACACAAATATTTGATAAATATTAACTAAGAACTGTACACAGAATAATAGATGTAATGTTCTGGTTTAGTTCTTTTACCATGCTGATAAATATACAGAATGCTTGGATTGCCATCAGCAACAACTTTAAGCCTATAGGTTGGCAGTATTAAATATTGTTGATATATGTCTTTCTCCAATACTTGGCATAGAATAATTTTTCAACAAGCATCCGTAGGCACAGCCATACAGTGCCCTGAATATCCAGCTGGTATTATACTCAGACACTGAAAATTTCCCAAAGTTCTGAAATTTAGCCAAAAAATTGCTAAACTTCAGTCTACAGTGCAAGTCATGGTAAAGAAGAAGCCTTACTCTTCTCCTGCAAAAAGAAAGAGAACCGTCATTGGTCAAGCCACATTTTTATGTTATCAAGTTGCATTTTCATGACGTACAGTAAAAACTAATTTAGTAGAACAACCTGGAAACACGATGAAAGTTCTTTGATCTTATATAAAGAAGAATTTCAGCTGTCCGAGAAGTCTTATTGTCAAGCAAAAAGTTTGGCAATTAACTGAATATATCTGTACTTTATTTTGTGATCTCACTAGTACGAATGATTGTAAACTGGTGTTCTATTGTCAATGTCAACCTGGATCGTAGTGATGAATTTTTGTCTGTGCGAAGGTTGTTTCTTCATTGTAGTTTTGACATGAAAGGTACTGTTTAATTGTGTATTTTATGAACAATTGATGTGTCATTTCTTGCGATTTGTTTCAAGCTATAGCTTTTTTTGTATAATTGCATTATCTGATACAAATGAGTAAAAGCTCATTTTAAGTGTGAAATAAGGAATAGCATATTAGTGTTTTGAAGGTATTGTAGGACAGGTCATAAGGATACTGTGCTAACCTCAGCTGCACTAATCCTGTTATTAACCATCCAGCCAACAATTATTGACAAATAAGGAATTCAGGTATTAAGAATAAATATATTGCTCCTACCAATACCACTGGATTGAGACAGGTGGTTGGAATACTCTGTTCAACCTGTATGTTGCATTTTGTTTTGCATGCAAGGACTTTAGGCCAAGACACACATGGATGTATTGAATAATAATAGCTTCAAACACTGGAAGAGGGCATTATATTCCTTTAGAGAGCATGAAAAGGAAGTGGTTCATAAGGCAAACATGCTGACTTGGGCAGCCTTCAGAGATGGGAAGGTGCACAGCAATATAAACGAGATCAGAGAAAGAAAAGTATTTATGGCACAACACTGGCGTCACAAAAATTCTTTGGAAACAAGTAATATACGTAGAGGCCTCAATGAAACTGAAGAAGCCAACACAGAGGAAATTTTATCAAGTGCTTGAATTTACTGACAAAATTTCACCCATTTCTTCAAACTTACAAAGCACCAGCAAATGCTAGCTATACTTCCCCTTCATCTTAGAATGAAGTTATTCAGTGTTGTTCAAAACAAATGAAATGCAGCATAGTCAGTGAAATAAAGAAATCAGGAATGTATACAATCATGGCAGATGAAGTAAGGGACAAAAATAAGGACCAATTAGCCCTCTGTGTACAGTATGTTGTTCCAGAAACTAGTTCAGTGAAAGAGGATTTTATGGGATTCAGCAAATTAAAAGGTTTTAATGCAGGTTTAATCATCAAATCAATACAACAATGCCTAAGAGCCAATGAGTCAGATAGTCTTCAATGCATAGCACAAACATATGGGTTTCTGAAATATTACCCAGGAGCTATTTATGTCCATCGTTATGCCAACCAACTCAAAGAAGTTACAAATTTTTTTAATCTTCTGGAAAGTGTATACACCTTCTGTACTACATCTCTGATACATCAAAGATTCAAAAATGTCCAAGCTCAACTTGGATTAAAACAAAGTGAACTGGTATAGCTTTCAATTACATACTAGTCTTGTCAGGTAAGTTCTGTGAATGTGCTGACAACAAACTTCTCAACTGTTTAGCAATGCCTTTTCGGAAATGAAGTCTTTAATAGCCATTGGTCTGTTAGCAAAGTTGTGAAATTTGCCTACAGTGTACAGTCTGTTTATGTTTCATTCTCTCCTCAGCACAACAGTAGGCTTCCATTAGCTGTTCCAAAAAGAAATACTTGATTTATCAAAAGCAGTCAATTTTAAAGAAGCAGTATGTAGCATTTTAAAGAATACGAGAACAAAAGAAATACATGAAAAATCAATGATCTTGTGCACCAACAACAGCAATGACATCAAGAAAACATCAGTGCAAAGGAGAAAACAAAAATGCATGGATGATTTCATGGTTGGAACTGCAAATGGTGTATGTGAGGATGTCAGCACAAAAGATATCACAAGGACAAAATTATTCCATTCTTGTCTAGATTGGATACTTTCTGAACTTCACCAGCAGTTCACTAGCTTTAAAGCAAAGCTAACAATGGGAATTCAGGGATGCAGTCTTCTCTCTACAGAGAACTTAACCACACTTTCTAAACACTATAAAACAGAACTAAACCTGGCTGAGAAGCATAATGGGACAAACTAGACTAGAGCACCTTGCAGTGCTTTGAATTGAAACAAGTGTGCTGGAATTTATATGTGAGGATGCCATCACTGACCACTATATCAAAGATGGGCTCCCCAGACACAGATTCCAGCACTATAGCTTTCCAAATAATTTCTAAGTAAATATTATCTATTAAGTTATATATATATGAAAATAGAGTTTAATATTTAAAAGTATGATGTCCAATTATGTGTTTGTTTAAGATCATTTTGGATTTGTAAATTTACAGTTACTATGATACTTCATATACTATTTAGCTTGTTTCTTCTTACTACTGTAGTGAAATACTTCATTTGTATGTCATTGTACTTTGTGTTTTGCAAAATGTTGAAATACCCAATTATTCTCAGGAGTTTTGGGGGTACGAGCCTGAGCCAAGTATCTTTTAAGCACCTAGCCACTTCTCTGATTCTTTCAAAGCTTTTGGATTATATTTTGGAAATAGCAAAGGTAGAGAAATTGTTACTTTATAGCATGCTTTTCAAATACTGGCAATGTTATTTAAATTAGTTATTATGTATGGTAGTGACATTGTAATTACTTGTTGTCAACATCTGTTGCTAGAATGTCCTGTAACAAACAAAATATATGTTTATCTAAAGATTGTCAACAGCCATTATTTCATACCTCACAAGAAAGACCAATGTAGCCAGGAGGGCAGACACATTGCTCAACTTCCACAGCCAACTGTTGCCCTGTACTCTCAGGTACTGCTGTATCCATCTCTACATCTTTAATAGAGCTTCCCTGCATATTGGAGTGGAATGAAGCTCGAATCAGAAGTGCTTCTACATTTGCTAAAGCTGTCATGAATTCTTCTCGTGTTGCTTCCATGGGTCCCCTGACATCAACAAGTTGCCAATTTTTCTAAGTAACACAAAACACATATAAAACATCAATACTAAAGATATAATGTGGTTTTCAGAATACCTGATATAGCCAACCTGTTTTTCATTTAAGATTACCAGAACAAGACAAACCTTATTTTATTTGTGAAAGGTCAACATATCAAAAGCTAAGTTTTATATTTCTTTCATTTAGTTTAGTGTGTTAACTTCCAACTTTTTTCAATAATATTATATCTTATTTTTGAATTTTAGGTTTTTACTGCTACATCTTTTACATAATATTTACTGAATGCTATAGATTAAGACAGTCTCGTTAGTTAAAAGAAATACATTTGCTAATAGTATGAACAGGCTTGTTAAGCACCACAAACACTAATCTGTTTTCCAGTTGACTAATTTCTTCAGACATACTCGGATCTGAACTAGTACTTTTGAAAAGCGACTAATGCTATCTTATTTAAGGAACCCAGAATTTAGAAAGAGTGGGTGTTTAGATAAGTTATGAATCAAGGTTTAAAGGACCAATTTTATCACTGAATTAACTTTCCTTCTGGGGTTGAAAATGGCTTAATTCACTAACTTTGCAAAACACTTTGTGTTTTATTGTAAACAGATCCTGTTACAATCAATGCATTGATTTTTAGGTACAATATACGCTATGTTACAGTGACCTATGACAACCTTCACACCATAATCTACCTCAAGAGTAACAGATTTCACCCCAGTAGGTCATGATTAGTAACGGAATGTCTTTGAAAAGCTGCTCAAAGAAATGGTCTTTAATAATGATGATTCTGCTAAATAAATACTCATTATCAGGAATTTCAGCTTGTTCTAACATACTTTTTTGCAGATTAACCATGATATAACTCCATCTCTGAAAATGTAAATATGTTTGTATGATTATTTGATGATGTGACCAGAGAATATGTGAGTGATATATGAACATTTTTGTTTAACAACTTAGCACCCTATGGAATGAAATAAGGAATGTGTAAGAAATTAAAAATCTAATCTTTGCCAATTATCAAAATAAAAAGGCTTTTACATATATACTATGTTGTTGTTGGGCTCAGGATTCTTCTATAGTAGGTGTCTGACTTAGTAGCAATAAGACAGCACGCACTTCAGGCATATCATAATCACTATATTTATACTTTTCTCCTTGTCAAAAGTCCACTTAGGCCTATTGAATTACTTTAGAAATTCAGTTGACAAGCTGAATTATCTTCTCTATTACTATCGCACTAGTATTCTGTGCGTGATTCACTTACAATTGTGGAATGAGTTACTATAATAGTTTGGTCTTCTTTCTTCAAAATA
>NW_013668496.1:38440-39945 GCF_000517525.1 Limulus polyphemus | reverse complement strand
TTTCTTCAAAATATCCTCTGTTCCTTTTGTCAAAGTGCACTCAGGCTGAATCAGTTACTTTAGAACCATGCTTTGAGAGAATAAATTATTATTTTTATCTCCTTTTCTACAGTTAGCCTTACTCTGGCCTGTAACTACTCTTTTTTTGCTATTATCTATCTGCTATTATCTGTTTGCTGTTTCCACTCATCTCACACTATTTATATGTCTATCACTTAATCATCTTCCCACAGTCTACATTCGCAATGTCAATGTGTTGTACGCAATGTTCGATAGTCTCAACATCAATGACTTAGAAACACAACTTCTTACAATTGTCTGCTTTTAACTCTTATTATGACAAAAACTAATTATAAAATATTCACTCACAAAAATAAATTAATCAATAATATCTAAACTAAACAGTCTTATATCATAACAATGTTTTTAACCATGCTGTTAAAATTGTGTAATAAATCAATTAGACATGGATAAGAAATATTTATTTTTTAATCATATTTGCAGAAATAGCAAAAATACGATGATGCCAAAAGGTATAATAGAGTTAGTTTGAAAAGTTTTAACATTTACAGGAACGCAATTATTAGTTTTAAATATATATTCAAATTTAATCAAATAAACACTATCTTTAACTATAAAAACAAATAATAAAATATACACAAGTGAAGTCTTAAATTTTAAAAGAAATCACTGTTACAATATAATTATATACCAGCAACTGACCTCTGAAAGCTCAATCTCAAAGTGTTTGGATTCTCCTGGGTTGATATTTAAAATGTTGACATAGAAAACAGTAACTCCATTACCCTGAGGAGAAAGTTCAAAAAAGTATCACAAGTAAATTGTAACTAAGTATGATAGCATTCCTAATATAAACAAAATGTGGAATAAAATTTTCTCCTATGACTGAATATGCCTCCTTAAAAAAATTAATCGTTTAGATTCTTGTAGCTTAATACATTTGTTTCAAAATAATTTATACAACTTTCAGAAAAAAAATACATTAAATATATATGTATGGTCAGGAATCTGAAAATATTACTGCAAAATCTACCACTTACAACAAAATTCTACTATTAATTACTTAATACCATATAACAACAAACCAATATTCAAGGAAAGTTTGAAGTTTGGTAATAAAAATGAGTGATTGAACAACAGAGAAAAGGTCAATTCACATTTTACCCGATTTCAAAACCAACGGTTGAAACTAGTATACAAAGCAAGGTACGTGTAATACATAACTTTTAAAAATCTGCATTTTTTAGATTCATTCCTTTTAAGCTAGAATTTGTAATAAAGCAACAGGAACACTGAAAAAAAAAATTTGTATACTTTAATTTTAAATAGAAAAAATATATTGTTAAATCCGTCTAGTAACAAATTTAGGGAACTGGGATACCCATTATTTTATTACCTGTTGTACTGAATTAAGTTAACTGGGAATTTAATCCTAATTTCTAACATTTTACAAAAACAGAGGACCTTATGGTTGTGATATTGAT